>NC_056737.1:290623388-290628388 GCF_019279795.1 Protopterus annectens
AACAACAGTTCAAAAGATAGATGAACAAAAACCAGATATAGTGGTCCATGAAAAGAAGACAAAAGTAGCATTGATCACTGAAATCTCTACACCCAGTAACTACAGTGTTTTGTTTACAGAGAAACACAAAGTAATAAAATATGAAAATTTGCAGGCAGAAACAGATTTCTAAAACTAAAGTAAAATGTATAGATTATTACTTCTTACTAGGTCCCAAAGTATACCGCGGTGGTCGTGCTGCGGTAGCGTTGTCGCCTCACAGTAAGACGCTGTCTGGTTCGATTCTCAGCTAGAGCGTCTTCTGCATGGAGACATGCATGAATGGGCGTACCTTCGTTGAAGGTTGTGCATCAGGCCTGGCAAGCTGGTACGTAAAAATCAACTGCCAATTATTAGCGGACTGGAGTTCTGCTGTGGCGACCCCTGACCAGGAAAAAGCCAAAAGACACAAACAAACTAGGTCCCAAAGTATGGGAATCTATCCCTGAAGATCTAAAAGAAATACTTCTTACCCAAAATTACACACACAACATAAACATATTATCTTTACAATAATGCCTCATGCAAATACCACCACTGCTAACACATTAGCTAACAGAATATTGCCCTGTTCAATCAGTCAACTTCAAATAAGTTTGTATCATATTCAATTGCAAATGCAGCTAATTCAAGAGTCACTCAGTCTGCTTTTGTATATTCCTGAACTACTTGTGACTGTTCCTTTCCATATTATATACAGATTCCTTCTGTATGAATTGTATATTCAGCATAAATACCTTATTATTCTTTAATGCATATACATGTTTGTGTTTCCTTCCAGTCTTTATATACTTCTTTTCAGGCTGAGATCAAAATTTTTTTTTTTCTTGTTCCTGGTTAAGAAATTCAAATAAATTATATAAATAAATATAGAAAGAAGCACTGTACAAATAATAAAATTAACAATAACATATCATAAGTAAAAGACATGTCCCCAGATTTACTAATCTTCCATGCAGGACTAGCTTAGTCCTGCAAGGAAGCAGCCATTTAGGAGCAGGATAGCAGCGTGCCGTGCATATTAATGAAGGCGCACTGCCTGAGCTCCTAGGTTCATAGGTTAGTAATAGGCTAACTGCCCTTGTGAGCCATTTTAAGCCTAGCCAATTATCCCCTGTGAGATTCAAATCCTGTACCTTGTGTTTGTAAGGCAAACACCTTAACCATTAGGCCACCCTCCCACCCTAATCCTAATCTTACATGAAGCATGTAAGAGTGCAGGGGACGTGTCTGAGAGCAGAGCTTTCAGAATATACATGCCCCACAATGAAGAACAGCAGAAAGGCCAAAGGAAGGAGCAAGACTGCTCATAAGTGTCCACATATCCCCAGCAACATTCCCCCCATGTGTACAACAGCAACAGTAAATACAAATCCAATAAACAAGCCTATTTATTTTTTATTATGAATCCGATTAAAGCTAACCATAGATGCGTGGGTGTGCCCATCGCTTAGCTACGGTTAATGCAGCTTAAATGGCTGAAGAGGATAAAAAGGAAAATATATGCAAATGAAGCAGTATTGCAATAGTGTAGTGGGCAGAACATTCGTCTTATGAGCAGGCATTCCTGGTTCGAGTCCCACTGCAGCACATTCCATTTTTCATGGCAAATCACTTTATGACCAATATTTTAGTTGCATAACCTACTAAATAACATATATTTGTGAACTAGAGTACTGCATTAAATGCACATGTGAGCTGTTAGTGTCATAACGTTGTAAAGTCCACAGATAAGCTCATGTGCCCCATACAGTATATGTACACAGGAATCATGGATACAAATGGAAGGTAAAATGTATAATCAATGACAACACCACGCAGCTTCCAAATCCCCCACCTTCCCAAGAACCATTAGATATTACTGTCTAAATCAGTGCAATTGTAAACAGGAGTAAGCACTAGTAAGCAAGTGTAAGCACCAATATGCAGTAGAAAGCATATTTAAGCACTAGTAAGCGAGTTTAAGCCTGTTTGCTCAGGGGTAAGCAATGCACACACAGGTTAAGCAATAATGAAGCTAACTCTCTGTAAGCATATTTAACCACAGGTTAGCATTGCTTACCCTCATGCAAACCCACACAGACCCACTTAGAACTGCTCAAAAGTGCCTTAATCACTCTGTATTCAATGCCCCTTGTTCTGCCCAGCAACAAAATAAAGAGCCTTGCAGGTCTTGAACCCAGGACCCTATAGTCATAGTAGTTAACCATCAAGCCATCACAACAGTACAGAAGAATAAAGTATCACCAAACAAGTCCTCACTATAGTAAAATCAAACTGAACCTGTGAAAGGAATCAGTATACAGTCATATGTTCTATAACCCACTATATAACATAAATATATGAAATGGAGTACAGCAGTAAGCCCAGATGTGAGGTGTAATTGTAATAGAGTGTTGAAGTCCCCAATAAAACACAAGGACCCCATACAGTGTATGTACACATGAATCATGGATACCAGGCATATATATATATATAAGATGTAATGAATAAGAAATCAATGCCAAAATGAAAATATAATGGAAAGTCTAATGTAAGCAATGCTAAGCATTACACAGGTGAGCTTAGACGGTGTAAGCAATGTGTAGGCCAGATAACTCAATGTGCCCAGTGGTATACCCCTTTAAACAATGCCTACCTTAGGTAAGCAGGTTTGCCCATAGCCTAGCCTTTTCAAAACCGACCAATCACAGAAAAGAGCTGGAAATCAGCCCTACTTAAACTCAACAGGCAGGAATACATCTCATAACTGGTTGTAGCTTCCCCTTGCAGGCACAATGGCAGAAAAGGGAGAAGTTGTGCACTTCCGGGTGCAGTGCAGGTACATCCAGGAGTCCAGAGTCATGGCAGGATGTGTTGTCAAAGACCATGAGCAGAGACTACTGCAGGGCCAGTACTAGGGTTCCCAATATAAAGCGGAAGCCTGGGACCATCTCGCCCGTGGCCTCACCAGTGCCACTGGCAGACCCCAAAGTGGTGAGCAGGTCAGGCATCACTATGCCAACCTGAAGTGGCATAAGGGGGACCTCTTGGAGCAGTGGATCCAAGAGGCTAGAATGGCAGGGGCTGTCCCAGCTGTGTGTAAGTATCAATCCACTATGTGTATAATAATTGCCAGCTCCTGTATATCATGGATAGGTATGGCTAAATATTCCTGTTATGTCCTCCACAGCTGCAAGTGAGCAGGCTGCGAACCAGGAGGCCCATGGAAGTCACCTGCAGAGGTTGCGATGTGAGGCAGGTCAGTAATACTCTTGCATGTACTGTCATAGGAAATAAATCCAAAAGTATTAGTAAATTAATTGCCTGTATAAAACTTGTATTGTTTAAAGCAAGTACTGCATACACCAGAGAATATGTCAGAGTCTCATATAGTTTGTATGTAAATAAAAGCATAATAGCATGACAATACAGGTCTAACTGCTGGACTGCATGTGTATACTCTGGTATCATATGGTAATATAGATTTGCAATCACATAGTAGTACTGTTGTATTAAGCACTGTTACCCACACTGTGCATCATAAATAGAATGTGTAGGAATGCCTGTATATGACTGGTGTAATCCCCAGAGGCCATTTAGTACAACTGAGAGACATATAGACAGAAAACAGGGAAAATGCAGACAACAAAATCCAAATAGCACATGCAGCTGAGACATGAACTGTCTTATTTTTGGCACACACAGCCATGGTTCGAATCTTGGCAGTGGTAGTAGTCTGCAACAATATATATATATATATATATATATATATATATATATATATATATATATATACATACATATGCATATATCTATAGATATATATGTCTACAGCTATATGTCTCTCTCTATATATATATATATATATATATATATATATATATATATAGGTATATATGGACATACACCTGTAGATAAAATGGAAACATAACAAAAACATATATGTCCACATGCACTGTTAATGGGGTTGAGAGGCCCCAAACAACATAAGTCTTGTACAAATAGGTATCCTCCCCATAGCCAAACACATCTGTCCTGCAATACACTACCAACTATTGCAGATCCCATAACCAGGACCTGACACGACATGGGCACAAGATGTTAACAGTACTTCATCCCACCTGTATGATGTCACGCTGGTATCAGTAACATATCATGCAGTACAGTCTGGCTCCTATAGGGAATGTACAATGTGGAAGCAATCAGCATCACTAGGATACATATACACAGACACATATATGCAGATACAGATATACATATATGCATATATGTGTGTGTATATATATATATATATATATATATATATATATATATATATATATATATATATATATATATATATATATATATATATATATATAGATATATATATATATATATATATATATATATATATATATATAGATATATATGTAACTACACATACCCATGCAGAGATTATAGGAAGATACATATGTAGAAGGTGCACACAATATGGAACAGCCACTATGCCTACAGTTACCACCTTACAAACTGGACACTGTATGAGCCACCCATGCAAATGACAATTATTGCCTGCAACATATACCCACAGAGAGGTCAAAGGATATAACACCACACACAGCTTTACATACATGGGAAAGCTTTATTTGTGTACTATTACAGTTGTATATGTCATGTCATATAGCTGTTTAGACACTGACATCCATATAAACAGAGTAATGCAACTGTGAAACAGTTATACTAATACAGTAGTCTGGAAAGGTTGACATATGTTGCTGTCCAGGCCGAGGCCTTCAAGTAGTACAATAGTAAAGACAGACTGGGCCACAGGGTACCAAACAATCAACAGTAAGAAAAGCAGATGTATAGTTCAACAACCTCTATCTACACTCTGTACACAATCCCTAGGGGGTAAAGACCTCAGTTGACACAATGGGATGTAACTGTTACATAACAAGGCATAACTGACACTATCACTAGCACACTGACAAACAGAA
>NC_056737.1:290630888-290668388 GCF_019279795.1 Protopterus annectens
CCACATGTGTCTATGGAGCCTGCTATGGAACAGAACCTGGGCCTGCCCTCAGGGGACAGGAACATGTCTGTGTGTGCCCCCAGGGGGGAACAACATCCCCTGAGTTGGTCCCACCTGACAGTATTGCTGGACCAGTACATGAGGAGGGCCCAGAGTGGGACACACATGTGATGTGGCCGGGTAACATGGGCAGATGGGTTTGGAGTGGTGGTTCTTCTGGGCAATAGTACATATACATGCTCTTGTGTCACTGTTATAGAACATATGTTGGTAGTAATAGTCTACACAATCCCAGAACATGTCCAGCAGCATGCATAGATATCTCCAATAACACAGAATGTCAGATGTGCAGCAATCACAAAGCAGCCATACCACAGGCATATATGGAACCACAGTGGCCCTGACAATGGTACGCAGATGAATAGTCTGTAACAGGCCAGCAATGATAATGTCCACACAGGGAAATGGCTACAAACACATAGCAAAAAGTGTGGTACAATACAATATCTGTCCCACTAGTAGGTAAGCTGTAGCCATACCTAATAAGTTGTGTGTACAGTTTGTTGTCGCTGATATGGTGGAGGGTGACAGAGATGTGTATTAAGAACTGTGATAACCTTGCTGTATGAGTTGCTCAGACCTGTTTCCATCTTTATGTCTTTCAGGCAAGATGTCACATGCACGGTTACCATCTTATTCAGCTGCTGAAAATTAAATAGTACTAACCCATTTAGTCCAGCACTACCATGTCCTGTTTGGCTGGAATGCCCATACTCAGCAAGAGTGGACCTCCCTGTAGAATTACCTAGTCCACAGGGTCAATGATGTCAGACTGCACAACCGCAGTTATGAGCAGGTCCAGCATTATTTTCTGACCTGCTTTGCAATGCTCATTGGCATGCTGCTGCAGTCCGGGGGGATCACCTCACCACAGGGGGGGCATGCCATCCATGCCCCCCGACATGTGTGAAAGAGCTCCTGGCCGGCCTCGTGGCACCTGCCTGTCTGGACACACCACCAACTGCCAGATACCTTTGTGGAGGTGGGTGACATCCACACACTGGCTGAGGAGCATGCAGGTAAGGCCACAGGGCATATCCATAGACCACTGTTGTGTATACATCCGCATCGGTACAGGTAGATCATGCATATCTGATATGTCATAGATATATTTTGTTGCTGCATAATAGTGATAAACAGATGTCCATATGTGGTAGCATTGTAGAAATGTACTGTTGATGTATTGTAATACTGCACCCACCCTATAGCACTGTGACAGTTGTGGCCACTGACTATGCATCTCTCACCCTCTTATGTAGGTCCCTCTGGGATACCATCAAGGTAGCAGCCTGCAGCTGGTGAGTATGGTTTATGTAGATGCTTGCCAATACACCGGGCATGTAATGGCTATGGTATATGCCATGCACACATCTAACACACCTACCCAGAATGCATGTTGTAAATGTGCACGTTTTGTTGCTGTGAAATGCACGTCATCACAGAAGTGACCATGATGGGGTATTGGAAGGGTATGTCAGACATCTGCATGATAACTAACATCCTGTTGTTGTGGAATGTGTCCACAGGGAGTAACATAATGGTGGGAGACATGGCCTACAGTTGGGACATGTTTGGAACAACACCTGTATACAGTGCAACACCAGTGTATATACCTGTAGGACAATGGCAACTGCTGCAGAGATACACAATGGCATAAGGCATTATAATGGTCCACATTATCAGCTGGGACTAGGCTTTAACATGTGGTGTTCAGTATATGGGACACTGCAAAGTGGTACACGTGTAGGGCTTACTCATCATGCATCTGCTAAAAGGCTGAAGGGGGGGGTGTCAGCATGGCACACCAGTGCACTGCAGCAGGGATTCTAAGGATGCTAAGAATGTCTATATCTGCACATAGTCAGGTTCAGGACCTGTGGCAGCCATAACCCTACCCCCACAGCAATAGTGATGGCAGTGTGTGAACACCAAGGGATGTGCACATGAGTAGACCTTGCAATCATACAGAATATGGGGACATGTGTAAGGCAGGCTGAACATACACTGGCAAATGCAGATGGCCCACGCTGTTATACCCCTGCCAGTAGTAGTGACTGCTGTAGTACACACAAGAGGTGCGACTAACCATCATGATAAGGCTGTGCACACATATGCCCACACGGTGTGTATGCATCATGGTCAGCATCCACACACCTAACACATTCCGTAGATACTGCATGTGAAAGTACAGGACATATGTCACATATCAAGCTCATGTACTGCTAAGATATGCAGTGATGTGGTCCCATGGTAGATCAAGGATGGGTGCGTCATATCAATAAAGTTGTGTACACCCCCCCATAGCCATGGTATGCTCTGATGGTTGTCAGTGTAAGAGTATTGGATTGGTCATATATGGTCCGCTGATGTTAAAAGCTGTGCATCAGACATCAGGCAGTCACAAATGACATCTGTCGACATATCTATCCAGGTATGTGTTGCTGGAAAACATAGGGGCTGTGAGCATTAAAGCTTATATAACTGACACAGTAGTACACATTCAGCAATGGGCTGTACACCTGTTAGGTGTGGTGCACAGTACATGGCAGGGTGCAGAGCAGGTGCACAGAAATACCATGTTCATGTGCACAGTGGTATCCAAGGGAAGGGGCCAGCATGGATTGACTATAGCTGCACTGCATGCTGTCTGGTACCATATGTTACACATGTTGACAGAGGGGTAATAGGAGGACTGTGTGTACAATCATTGTGCAACGTCACCTATATGTATGTGTGTGTGTGCATCCTGGTCGGTAGTTAGTTTGTCTATAGGATCACTCAGGTGAAGTAGAGAGAGGTTGATGCATGTAGGATGCTTGTGTGCATGTGTGTGTGTTTGTGTGGCTGGTCATGTATGCACATGTGTGATTGTGGGGTGTTCATACAGCAGTACCTCCCTCTGGGATCATGCAGTACATGTACATGGACTGCCACATTGCACATCAGGAATACTTGTCATGTGTGTAATCACAGGACAGCTGATAGTATAATATGGTCTGTAGCATGGAACAGGCATCAAGAGGGAAGGTAGACAGCAAGGACACCCTTAATATCACATTCAGCAGAAAAGTCACCTACAACCCATGTATGCAGCACTACAGATGCATTGGGGAAGTGCTAGTCAACACCAGGGAGTGTATCCAAATATTACAGTTGTCACAGGATAGGCTGAATGAGAAGCATATCTGGCATGTACTGAGCATTACATACACGTGACACACCAGTGCATGATATTATGGCTAGAACATAGTAGTCCACACATACAGGGGCCATGCTCATGATGTCTGGACATACAGAGGGTGCATACCGAATGACAGCAGTGAGGTTATGTAAAACCACTACACACAGATCAGGTAGGTAATGTAGTAACAGGTCTTGTGTTGTGACCACTTGTGTAGGCATTTAGAAGACTGATATGTTAATGAGTGGTATCAATGTGTGTATGTTAACAAGTGTAATGCAGGATGGGGTACCACAATGACATATACATGGGACTGTCTGTAAAGCCATAGACAGGTAGTTGTTACGGAGGTATGTGTGTGTGTGTGTGTGTGTGTGTGTGTGTGTGTGTGTGTGCGTGTGTGCGTGTGTGCGTGTGTGTGCGTGTGTGTGTGTACTGTTAGGCAATGCTGTACAGGTTTTAAAGTGCATTTATTGTTTTACCCCACAGGTGCCGAGGTGGATCAGGGTCCCTCCTGCATGCAATCTGATGTTGGTGTCCATACAGACACCGAAGATGATGAGAGTACTGTTGAGGTACAGGTGGGCTTGTCAGGGGCTGACACTGCGCCAATATTTTACATCCCCCTTTTAGCCACCCCAATCCCGCACACAGTTTCAGTGCCTATACATACCCCATTGCCAGTTGCCATAGTGGAGGGACAGCTGGCATTTGGTGGCAGTGCACAGAAAAGTGTGGTAACCATGCCTACTGTGTCTGGTCGCAGCAGGCAAAGCCAGATGTCCAGCAGGGCACCACATAGGTGGATGTCCCAGGGTGCTCATGGGAGGGCTGCTGAGCATCATGCTCCTGGTAGAAGGGACATAGCTGGTACCAGCAGGTGCATGTTTTAGGCTGTCAAGGTGGTGCAGGCACGTATGCAACATTACACCAGACAGGGCTTGAGGCTGCAGAGGGCTGCTCTCACATCTGCAAGTGACAATACCCATGAACTGGCTGGTGCCATCCATGCGTTAACTGAGTTCATGGATAGAAGGTCTGGTGAGATGATGGACTCATCAACTGTGGTCTGTCCATGCTTGAACATGTGGTGGGAGTGCGGTGACAGCTGTGTGGACATAGGCCAGTAATACCAACAGCTGGCAGTCAACGTGGATGTGCTAAGACACCAAGGGGCTCCTGTAGTGGCAGTACCAGCCCCAGCAGTGTGGGGGGTGCTGTCCGCACCACACCACTGCAGGCCACATGCATGTGGTCCTGGCCAGTCCCAGGAGTGGCCTGGTACCAGTGGACATTTGTCATCAGCAGGTGAGAGCACCACATTGAGGCCTGTAGCAGGACGTGCCCATGGAACCCCTGGCAGGCACAGTCCACGTGTCTGTGGCCAGAGACAGCGAACTGCACACCCTGCCAGATATGGTCTGCAGCTGTACATAAACACCTGTGTAGGGCAGCCACATGGCAGAACTGTGTGCATGCATGCCCACACACTATAGAAACATACCTAGGGCAACCTCCATACCTACACACACCACAGCACCACTCCCAGCTCACTGCAGTACACCCCTCACCCACACACATGGTGTCAAATGTATGACCCTCCCTTGGCCTCTGGCTAACCAACATCACACCCTGTGCATATGATGAAACCTGTACCACATTCCTGTCATCTATACCATCAGTGCAGAGACAGGCTAATATGGTTCTCATGCACAAGGTGACTGTACTACAGTGTACCACAGTACTGTAGCTTAACATGTTGTAAGGAGAAAAGTGTAATACATTTATGGCAGGTAGTGTAGCCATCCAGCAATGATGCATTATAGCTGTTAGTAACACTGGTTGGTTGTGGTCTCTATAATGTTATCCATTTGTGTTGCAGGTGTACATGTGTCAGCACGAGGATGGTCTGCAGTCATATTCCACAACGGGGTATGGCACTGTGGTGAAGCCATGGCTGTGACATAACTGGAGTACAGTTGAACACATGTCACAGACTACTAAAATGGTTATTGCCTGTGCCACATGGACAGGGGACATGCTGAGGTGTGTATACCCTGCAACCTGATGTAGACCCATCCTCATACATGCATACTGTTACTTGGCAACACTGGGACTAGACCCCTACCTAGCTATGTAGTGATTCTGAAGTGTGTGGCTTACATTGCACACACCACACAGCGTTTAGGGTGAGGTGTGTCCCAGGTTACATGTTACATGCAGAACATCCCCAGACATCTACAGTATGCTAATGGGGGATATAATGGGTGTATATTGACAATACGTAGTGTGACATATCTTCATATACACATTAACAGACATAACAAGCAGACACACATCCAAGATACCAAAGCCTATTGCTGCTAACTAACTTGACTATATGTCCAATGTGTTACAGGTAGGCTGCACACAGCACATGCATAACTGGCTTGGATTGTGGTATCAGTTACCTGCATGGTTGATGGTGACAGTGGTAACCATAACGTGGTACATGGGACATATACCGGGTGTACCTTGGTGTAATGGCAGTGCACACAGCACCCACATCCCCCAGTGGATATTGTACTCCCTGAAACCCATGATGACACTCTGCCATACCGACCATCACACATTGCCCGTGACTGCAATACAACCCATAGTATACCCCAACAGTGGTACTACAGGGATATGCATCTAATGCACATGCCACATGCGTAGTAGGGTTTTGCATTGTCATGTCTCACGTATGGCAGCAACAACACAATCTGTACTACTGTGTGGCAATGGGAATTGTAATAGGAGTATTTGGCTTCAGAATGCTGTACCCTACAGATATATGGACATGCACAACTACACACTCATGCCAAAACACAAATGGCAAAACACAATGGGTATCCCATGCCTATCAACCCATTTGTAAAACACTTGTGCTGGTACTGAAGGCTCGTGTAGCTGGTACGGGAAGGAGCTTAACAGGGTACATGTAATGTCCCATACAACAGCAGCCACAACTGACTATGGCAATGGGTGTTGTGTTGGTTTTGAAGGCCCTCATGGAATTCCCAAGTACAGGTGTGCTAAAACACAGACACTGCTACACTCAGTCATGCACATGTACACATGTGTCAGTACAGGGGTGCATCACTGCAGGTGGTCATAGCTGTGTACCTAGCCATTGATCCAAGGGGAGATGGGTTGTGTAGGGGTTGTGTATACAGTGGTATCCTGCCACCTGCCAGGTGGCAGCAAGCAATCTATCGACAGACACTACTGTGATGACCCTTAGGGAGAGAATGAAATGCATCAGCCAATCCTCCAGGTGCCTCCTGCACATGGCCATTGAGGTGATCAAGTTGACATGTATGCAACATGTATTACAACACATGGTTAGTATCTGTGATGGAGGCATGTACCCAAGCATGTTCTGTTGACTGTGGTAGTGTAGTGGAGGTACCCGTGGCATGTGGTGCATAGAGGGTGACATCTCCTATATGTGCCAGTTCTTACACAGCTGGGCAGACATGTCAGTGACAATCAAGCTTAGGTTGCCTGTACATATCCCAGCTGGATACCTGCCATCTGCACATCTGTACATGGGCTGACAGTCATCAGCTTGGCAAGTAGCTATGCAGTAGGATGAGTGTGTTGACAGATAGACATTTGACAACAATATGTATGCCATAACTACATGTCAGAAGCCCTCACTAACATGTGCTGTACAGACGGTAGTCTACAGTTACATTCCACATAAAGGATCATTGCCCAGTAAGGGGTATATACTGTGATATAGCTCACACACCAGGGATACAACAGGGAGGCCTCAGTTTCCAGTTATGCCTGCAGGTGCACCTGTTGTCAGTACTACATTTAGCACTCTGCTCTTGCCCGGGTAAGCACTGTCAACAGTAGTACTGCCATGATACACTACATGCCAGTGTGACAGCACGTTCCCTGGGCTACTACCTCTGTTTGTAACATATTCACATGGATAATAGTGCTGGACTGGCCTCATATATGTCTGTGTCCCACACATGACACTCACACCCCTTGCTACTGTAATGACAGCACGTAGGCACATGTACTGTACATGGCATCACATACACTTATTACAGATGTCATTACCCTGCTATGTTATCAGACTGTGTAGTGTAACCTGGTTACCAGGGCTAAGCCATGCTTAGCAAGTATCAACATTGCTGCAATATAACAGCTGAGCTGATTTGCGCACTGCTAAGTGAAGTCTACACTGTGTAAGCACCCGTACGTTTACCCAGAGCTTAGCACTGGATAGCTTCATGCAAACCCACTTAAAGCTGCTCAAAACTGCCTTAACCACTCTGTATCTGACAGCCCTTGTTCTGCCCAGCAACAAAATTAACAACCCGTGCAGGTCTTGAACCCAGGACCCTGTACACTAATGTCACAACAATTAATCACTACGTCATGATCACTGTGAAGATAGCTGTAGTTTTACCAATATAGCTGTGTAGTATTGAACAATTGCCTTTACTTCCTTAATTGTGTAGTCCTTGTTATTAATATGACTGTTTACATCACATATGTTGTTTTATCATAATGTACACAGAGCAGATACATACAGTGAGATATCTGGAAGGGTATACACAACTGTGAGGTTTACACATGACAGGAATATGGTTATATACATATAATAGGTCTATATATGTCTACATGTACATACACATGTATGTCTGTATACACATCTGTATAGTGTGACACATACATGGCCATGTTTACATCTCTTTGTATGTATATATGTATATATATACATATATATATATATATATATATATATATATATATATATATATATATATAAAAAATATATATATATATATATATATATATATACATATATACAGATATATATATATATATATATATATATATATATATATATATATATATATACATACATGTATATATATATATATATATATATATATATATATATATATATGTATATATATATATATATATATATATATATACATATATGTATATATATATATATATATACATATATGTATATATAACTATATATGTATGCACATCCTATGTGTACAGATGTGCCTATTTATGTGGGTATATATATATATATATATATATATAGATAGATATAGATATAGGTATCTATAACTATATGTCCATACATATCTAGTCTGATATACCTATCACTGTCAATATATATGTTGATATCCATATGTATGTGTGCATATGTATTTCTGTCTGCATATGTGTAGAAATATAGCTCTGTATATGTATACATCTGAGTGTTTATATTTATATCTATGTACATATACAAATCCATCTATGTATGTTGATATGTATATGTGCATATATCTATATAGATATATGGATAATTATATATACATATGTGTTCACCATATGTCCTGAACATGGAGTGGAGCCCTACCTCAGCCCCAGTAGTCCCAACCTCTTAGTGCAAGGGGATGTCAGGTATGTATTGTAGGTATATTTGTAGACAATAGCTACTGTAATAGGGATTGTCTTCACAGACATGGTGTGTATGGGAGGTCACATCTGCTTTTAACATGTGCGCCATTTGCTATTGACAGACATCCTAAGGACATCATAGTACAGTACCACTGCTAGCACAGTAGTGCTCATGTAGACTACAGCAGAGATATGACCAATATATGTGGACAGTCTGACACACTCTGGTCAGTCCAGAGGTATACACAGAACCCCTTAGTGTAGGACATGTGGACCAAGCCTGACAATGTTGATGTTAACAGCCATGTAGATAGGTATATCACGTAAATACTGGCATACATTGCCCTCATAGGTTATGCATTCATACACCCCTGTCTGTCCTGACACATAATAACCACTGGTACAGAAGTACCATGGCCACATACTACTCACTAGTTAGTGACATACATCTGTACAACATCCCACTGCTTTGTCTGACATACATGACTGTTATGGTGGCCTGGCAGCAGTACATCTGGCAAGTATCTGGACATGACATCTCACTGGGTAAGTACACTAAGCTGCTAGGCATGTAACAAAGCACTGTGCAGGCTACAGGCAGACTGCCTCAACACTGGCCTACATTTCCTATGGGGGAATACACATGTACCTGCATAGATAGCAGGCTCTAAAGGCATGTCACAGCACAGAGTAACAGACACCTGTGTGAAAGTGCATAACCACAACCAATGTGAACACAACCACAGCCACATATGGTAAGCTAGCGGAATATTACAGTATATGGACTATCTGATCAACACCATCCTCATATGTGCTACTCACACACCAACTCTACATATATTGGGCCACTACACTCTGGGGTCTGATGCCTGAATGTGGTATGGGACATGTGTGTGTTTGACCCTACAAACATGTAAGCCAATAAGGTAACATACAGTGGAGCAGCATGTAACATCAGATAGAACAAGACTAAAAACAATGACATCTACCACAGTCTGTACACAGGCCAAGGTAATATTCAAAATACACACACTGTCGACAATCACCATAAGTACACAGACCTCAGTACCGTACAAACAACCACAAAATGCTCAGGTTATGTCCTCAAATATAACCCTTACTATACATAACATGTGTTGCAGTCTGATATCTCACTGGTTTGTTATCAGATATGATGTCAATAAATATGGTGTACTTAACATATGCACCTCTTACTTCATGGCATATGTACAAAGGTTGACAGAGTTGAGGCTGGAGGCACAAACACAAGGCCAATATTCGCATGTTGCTGTGATAACTTCATACATTTACTATTGTAACAGGGTTTGTTGCAACATATGTTCTATGAGGGCTATGAAGTTAGTAACTCTCATGGCTCATCTACTGACTGCAATCCTCACACTACCTTCTGCAGTTCACAGACAGGTGCTCTCTGGGTAACACAAGAAACACAAGGCATCACACACAGCCCAGTGTGCAGATGACCCTACAGATGGGGATTCCTCATAAACATAGCACTGACATAACAGGTATTAATACATGTAGGACAGGCATATCTACACATACACTGTTAAACCAACATTACTCCAAATGCAGTATAGCAGCACTTACAGTCTGTAGTCAAGTCAGGCACACCCCCTCCTGTGTGTTAGCCTGTTTCCACAGTGTATGCTGTTAGAGTTGAATCCCCAATACATCTGTAATACTCTTTGCCAAACAACAGATCTAGTTCCTGCTCACAGTGAATGAAAATGCCCAACACCAACATGATGTTCCTAGATATTGGAGTGTGTTTCCATGCAATTGGCTATGGGAATGTTACCACAGCTGCTCCACATGCAATCAGCTAGAGGTGGGATGCAATTCATGCAGAGGCCATCAGGTGATGATTAGCATCACTTACAATACACATGCTACTGCCTAAGCAAAGCAGGTGTAAGTCTCCACATCCACCAGAGAGGGAGTGAGAAAGGCCGACAGAGGCAAAAATAAGTCAGGGTGGGGTGGGAGAGTAAAACTTAATCATGTTTGTGTCACACTCCTACCAGTACAGGGTATCAAACCAATGACTGACTATGTATTGCTATCAAATGTCTATGCAGTTATTAGATGCACCACATTAGTTACATGTTGAAGAGCCCTCCAAACGTATATGTGATGGTGAGTGACATCTGCAACAGTGATATGTTAGCTATACGGTAGTTGTAGTACACGTGCCTGTCCACATGAAGAGGTGTTAGTGTCAACACAGCCACACACATTGATACACTTGGCAGGGTCAGGAATACAACTCATCACTAGTTAGACTGCCACAACACAGTACTGTGCAGGTATCACATGCACCACAAGGGTTATACAGAGGTTATATGGGCAAAGGTTATGTGGAGGTGTCTGACATCAGACAGCATGCTTCAGTATGCCAATGGGGGTTTTAGTGAGTGTGAATGTGGTCATAGGCATCATACACCACACACACAGACACAGGGTGCCAGTACTGACATGCCTGGGTGCATTGCTTCACAGGTGTGTAGTGGTCAACTTTGCCAGACAGCTATACAAGGCTAAATGATGGGTATACCTTGGCATCAGGCCACATGACAAATGTCTGCAGTGTGGCTCAGGGGTGTAGTGTCTGGATTTGCCCACACAGGTGGGTATTGCATTCACCATTCAGTCACCTGGGTAACTGTTGTGTGTGGCCATTGCTGTGCATTGCTTGCCATGCATGTGTTCCTTAGTCCATGACATGGACGGTGTTTGGGATGTGCACATGTCCCACATGCATGTACAGTGACATGTGGAACTGTACCTGGGGTGTCTGGCCCATGTTGTGTACACAGATGTTTATCATCAGATGTGCCAGTCCTGGCCTCATGTGGCAGGAACTGTTAATAGACAGCAGGTTGACCCTGCCCCTACATTGATAGCATGATACAGGTATTCCCCGGTGTCAGTGGCATATGTCCATACAGGGCATGTGTTTCAGGCATGGTATGTCCTTTATGGGTCACATTTGATGGCACCACAGGTATTGCAGGTGTCCAGTGGGGAACATTGGGAAGGTGCACAGTCTGCATGTACATGCCTATTGGACTGATGGACAGGGTGCCATGCCCTCTGTAGCCACTGCAATTACACCATAGTTACTATCAGTGGGCAATATACAAGGTACTACCAATATAGCGGTTGTTGCCTAGGCAAGTGTGTGTGTGTATGAGACGTGGGTTGAGAGTGTTCTCTGGGTAATACAAGGGTTGCTAACTTTGTTCACCTGACCTTAATGTCACATTTAGGGGTATGAATTTACACCCCAGCCTCTTGTCTATTTCACATCTGTTATCCCTGTATGGTGGACACTGTGACATATACTAGGGCCAGCATATAAGAAATTTGCAAAACCCACTCTGAAATGAGTCCAGTTGTTATGCACTCACAACCACTTCTACACAGGATACGAATAACAAACACAGACACGCACACCTGCCATGTCTGGGATTAGAACTCCTACCTAACTACTTTATTACACTACACCACCATGCAGTCATAGGACGCAACATGGAGATTACTGGAGAGTTCCTTCCCCAAAGGTGTATTTCACAGTGAATAACATCAGCAGGATTGCCAAAGTAGGGCATTTGAATTGTAGTGAGTGTTACTAGCCTAAAAAGCATTGCTCCTTACCCAGACATAGAAATACACACACAAACATCCACACCTGCAATGTGTGAGAATAGAACCCCTAATAGAGTTCTATATCACACTACATAATTACGCTGTTATAGGACACACCATGGAGATTACTGGAGTACTCCTTCCCCAAATGTGTAATTTACAGTGAATGACATCAGCAGGATTGCCAAAGTAGGGCATTTGAATTGTAGTGTGTGTGACTAGCCTAAAAGCATTGCTCCTTAAACAGACATAGAAACACACACACACAAACATCCACACCTGCCATGTGTGGGAATAGAACCCCTACCAGAGTTCTATATCACACTACAGCATTACACTGTTATAGGACGCATCATAGGGATCATTGGAGTACTCTTTCCCCAATTGTG
Organism: Protopterus annectens; assembly: GCF_019279795.1. NCBI lineage: Eukaryota > Metazoa > Chordata > Ceratodontiformes > Protopteridae > Protopterus > Protopterus annectens. Next base: position 290,643,645 of record NC_056737.1, read on the forward strand.
TATTTCACAGTGAATGACATCAGCAGGCTTGCCAATGTAGGACATTTGATTTGTAGTGAGCATGAGCAGCCTAAAAAGCATTGTTCTCTACACAGACAAAGACGTACACACACAGTTGCCATGTCTGGGATGAGAACTCCCACCTAACTAGTTTATCACACTACAGCAACACACAGTTACGAGATGCGCCATGAAGACAACTGGGCTACAGTTTTCCAAAAGGTGTATTTCACAGTGAATGACATCAGCAGCCTTGCCAAATTAGGGCATTTGAATTGTAGTGTGTGTGACTAGCATAAAAAGCATTGCTCTCTACACAGACAGACACACACACACACACACACACACACACACACACACACACACACACACACACACACTTGCCATGTCTGAGATTAGAACTCTTACCTACCTAGTTTATCAGACTACAGTAGTATGCAGTTATAGGACACGCCATGGCAATTACTGGGCTACAGTTTTCCAAAAAGTGCATTTCACAGTGAATGACATCAGCAGCCTTGCCAAAGTAGGGTATTTGAATTGTAGTGGGTGTGACTAGGCTAAAACGCATTGTTCTCTACACAAACAGAGACACACACACACACTGACACACACAGTTGCCATGTCTGGGATTTGAACTCCTACGTAACTAGTTTATCACACTACAGCAGTAGGCAGTTATAGGACACTCCACGGATATTACTGGGCTACATCTTTCCAAAAGGTTTATTTCACAGTGAATGACAGCAGCCTTGCCAAAGTAGGGCATTTGAATTGTAGTGGGTGTGACAAGTCTAAAAAGCATTGCTCTCTACACAGACAGAGACACACACTCACACACTGTTGCCATGTCTGGGATTAGAACTCCTACCTAACTAGTATTTCACAGTACAGCAGTACACAGTTATAGGAAGTGCCATAGAGATCACTGTGCTACAGCTTTCCAAAAGGTGTATTTGACAGTGAATGACATCAGCAGCCTTGCCAAAGTAAGGCATTTGAATTGTAGTGGGTGTGACTAGCCTAAAAAGCATTGCTCTCTACAGAGAGAGACACACAGTTGCCATGTCTGGGATTAGAACGCCTACCTAACTAGTTTATCACACTACAGCAGTACGCTGTTATAGGACACACCACAGAGATTACTGGGCTACAACTTTCCCAAAGGTGTATTTCAAAGTGGATGACCTCAGCAGGCTTGTCATAGTAGTGCTATGGGGAGGGCAGTGTGTGTGTGCATGGGCCATAACCCATTCATCTAGAGGTCAATACACCACATGCGGGCACACGCAGGCTTATATTCCACAGGTACGTGTATACAGCTGCTAGATGACTACTTCCTTGTACATTCATGTTACACAGCTAGCACTTGTACCACATAGTCTGTAATGCTGATGGATACCGGTGGCTGATGTCTACAATGAGTAACATTTAGACCTCATGTGGTTGTAGCCATTTGGCTGTGTGCTGGGTGGGACAGGCCTCATAATGGATGGCTACTTGTCACAGTCACTCTCTTCCACACATTTATGTATGGCTGCTTTTGACTTATTATAGTGTGTTGTCCTTGGATATATGTCTGTATTCCTATCCACTGTGTGTGCAAAGCATAACTGGTGCATACTGAGGAGTGTTTGCACTTACATCTGAAACTGCCAAATATGTATGGTCCATTGTTGTTTGCAGACATGGGCTTCATTTGTTTAAGTGTGTGAGCATGCCCAGTATGACCTTTCAGTATGTTGTTGTCTGACATTGCCTTCATTTCTCTAAGTGTGTGAGCATGCCCAGTATGCCCTTCTGTACTGAATGTGTGGATCGATTCCAGGTAGTTTTTACTCCAGTGCAGACCTTTGTGTTGTACACCTACAGGTAGCAAACTGTTTCTGCAGGGTATCCATCGATCATTTGGCAATATGGGGACGAAGTGAGCAGGGGATAGTGTGTACTGTAAGTGATTGTATTTGTGCTGCTTCAGCTACTTGGTACTGCTGTTAGCAGAGATATTCAGACATGTGTGCTGCTATACACTGTGATGTTTTCTGTCCTCATGTACTGTCAGGTGGACATTCCTGCTCACAGTGATGTCTTGGGGGACAAGGGTGATTGCAGCTGTGTGTGGTATTGTGGGCAGATGCCTACATATTCATTGTAAGTTATGCCATTCTAGAGGGGGAGCTGCAGACACTTGCTGCTGGGTCTGTGTATCGGTTCAGCACATTGGTACAGTGCTGGCAGATGATCCCATACTTGTACATCCATCAACATGACAGTATGGCCTTATATTGCTGTGGCAATACCTCACAGCTGTACAGATTTGGACAGGTTACCCAGAGGCAGGGGCCATGAGTCAGGATATTACCCCTATTGTGGTGTACAGGCAGATATGTAGCCACCCATGTATGTGTTTGCAGCCAGGGGCAGTGTGTGCACACAGCTTTTTGTCGGACATTGCACATTCTATGCTGCCCATGCCCCCCTCTGTTATTCTATCCTCTTTCAAACATTATGCATGCATTCTCTGATACTTTCCCTAAGGTTATCACCCCATCACAGCTGTGTGTTGGTGTTGGTCCACAGTTCATGCAGTGGGACATGATGGACATGTTACTGTGGTTTGTCCACATGGCCTTGCATATGGCTTATGTGGAGTGTGTTATGTTTTTATTTGGGTGTCCATGACATAACATGCATTGGCAGTACATGTGAGACACAGGCCCTTGGCAGATGCCTGTGGTCCATGAGGTGCTGATGCAGGCCAGATGTGGCAGGCCATTTCATTCTGTCAGTCCTACAGTCTGAGACCACCATATAGTATATTCTCCTGGGGCGACAGGGTAGGTGTGCTAGGTGTTCATGCTAATACCTTCTATCAGTCTTGCTCAGGTGGTGTGGATGCTGGCATGGTGCTACCTATGGCTAGTGACACACCTGCATGGGACACCTGCACTACATGCTGCATTCATTCGCTATTGCCATATGCAGGTGGGGTCATATTGTACGCATTCCTCACAGCAGGGATATGACCAGAGAGGTACCTGTGAGTGGTGTTTGCGTGAGCTGGGCACATGTGTGCTATGGACACTACTTGCATTTGACACACAGATATGCATTGGGCATTCCAGTTATGCTGGCATGTACAGGTACATCAGCTGTTTCCCAATACATCAGTCCTACCTACTTTGTGATCTGCAAGTGTTCGGGCAGACAACACCAGTATCCCGTACTACAGGACCAGATAATGTGATGCATACCTGTATGTACAATTCCAAGGGTGTCTCCATTTCACAGTAACACAATATAGACTGTATGTCTGGGGTACTTCCCCCTGTGTACTGCTTGTATATCTAGCCCAACAGCCATGCCATGTCAGTCTTTCAGATGGTGACATATATTACCACCATACATTTACAATGGCTTACTGCTAGCATGTGTTATACTGGTGAGTATTGTCTTTGGCACTGCAGTTGTAAGGACTTGTCCCTGTCATCAGCAGTAGTGGGCAATGGCCACCAGGTCTTACCTCAACATGCATACATACTGACCACTCTCACACTATATGAAACACACACCAACTTAACACACACATACCTGCATATTGTGCAGACGCTACAACCTATCCTGCTACCTTGGCCACCTCTGTGCATCTGTGCTCCACTGGTAGTGTATCATATACATGTTACTACATTTCTAAATAGGGTTGTGGGGGGGCACAACTGACTGCTACGACATGTGTACATCAGATAGGGGGGGCACACCAGACCATTACTTCATTTCTAAATAGGTTTGGGGGCACACCTGACTGTTACTACATTTCTAAGTAGGGTTGGGGGGAGCAGACCTGACTGTTTCTACATTCCTACACAGGATTGTGGGAGGGGGGCACACTTGACTGTTACTACATTTCTATGCAGGATTGGGGGGAGGGGGCACAGCTGTCTGTTTCTGCATTTCTACACAGTGGTTGGGAGGGGGCACACCTGACTTTTACTACATTTCTATGCTGATAACTAGAAAAAATGGTCTGGATACACTGGAAAGCAATAAACAGTTTATTCCACAGATGAATAAAAAAATGTTTTATTGTCTATGTTCTCCATGTTTTGCTTGTTTACATTTCTATGCTGGATTGGGGGAAGACCTGACTGTTTCAACATGTCTACATAGGAGTGTGGGGGGGCACACCTGACTGTTACTACATTTCTACATAAGATTGTGGGGGCACACACCTGACTGTTTCTACATTTCTACACAGGATTGGGGGGGCATACCTGACTATTTCTACATTTCTTCACAGGATTGTGGGGGGCACACCTGACTGTTTCTACATTTCTACACAGGATTGGGGAGTGGCACACCTGACTGTTACTATATTTTTACACAGGATTGGAGGGGCACACCTGACACTTCTACACATTTGCTATGACTGTACTGATATGTCAGGTGCTCCACTTCATTCTGTATTCTAGCCTATCATGCTGACTACAGGCATATCAGTGTAGTACAGGTCTTAGCTTTGACTGACCTACATATTAGTTTCTGACTTCCTACCCTTCAGAACTAACAGACCACTGCCTGACCTGCTGTAGTCTGTCTGTGTAGGCCTGGGGGAGGGGGGTACCCATAGGCATCATTCAGAGGCCATAGCACAGCCTTTGTTTGTGTTTGTCTACACCTGTCCTGCTGGCTGTTGTTGGGTATGTGAACCTCCCTGACTGGTATTTTTGAATCATATGGACGCACATGTGGCCCAGCCCATTTCCTGCAGTGGGTTTTGTCATCCTGTGCAGTACTGGCTACTATGGTGATACCAGTATTTGTTACAGATCTCATGGTGCCACTATAGGTGTTTACTATCTGCTGGCATACCATTCAGCCACCAGATTCCCTTGCATGCTCACATCCATACCATAGATACAGTAACAACACATTCTACTCCATTCGGCAATTGGTAGGTTGAGTGACTTAAGTAGTGGGTGTCCCAGTATTGAGGGTGGTGCTGCAGGGCTGCCTATGTCGAATGCACATAGTACAATCCCTACACATGGTTGAGCACAGGTAATGTCATGTTTGGCATCCCTTTTATTGTATGTGTGAGTCAGAGAGAGGTGTAATTCCCTGGGTCCCTCCTGTGTGAGTGTATGTGCTTTGCTTTGCCTCTTTGCCAAGGCCAGGGCATACTGGGCACACCTCCTTCTGCCTACTGCGGCAGGCTCTGGTTGTTCCTTCTCTGAGTCATTCTGTACCTGTGCAGGCATTGGCAATGTTGGGTGGCTGTGTGGCCCTGCCCCGTGCTGTTCCTGCTGCAGCTGTTTCTGCAGGATCATATTGTGCAGCATGGCACATACGATGACAATTTGGGTACATGTAGCTGGTGAGTACTGCAAGGCTCCACCGGATGTGTCCAGGCACCGGAACCGTGACTTGAGCATCCCAAACACATGCTCTATTATAATTCTGGTCTGTGCGTGTGCCTCATTATAGAGTTCTTGTTCAGGTGTGTGTGCATTTCTGATGGGTGTCATCAGCCATGGCTCCAGTGCGTAACCAGCATCCCCCACTAGGTGACCATAAGGGATGTCCCCATTGGCATATTTCTGGTAGAGCTGCATCAGATGCCAGATATGATAAAAGTGATAGCTTCCAGGTCAGCCAGCATACGCATTCATTATTGTGCCCTTTCATTGCACATGACCTGGCAGTTGATGGAGGGAAACCCTTGTGGTTGATGTAGACCCCACCCTGCTCACTGGGTTATGCTTTGATGCATATGTGCGTACAGTCTATAGCACCCACTACCTCAGGGAATTCTGCTATTTGGTGGAACAGTTACACATTGCTGGCCAACGCCTCACAGGTGTTGGGGAAATACACATGCTCACTGGCATGTGCTGACATGGCATCCAGGAACTGGTGGAGTACCCTGGATGGTGATGCCTGTGAGATCCCCATCATATCCCCAGTTGGCCTTTGGAAGGTACCTGTAGCTAGTATTCTTAGGCCTACACATATCTTGGTATCCACTGGGATGGATTATCCTTTGTCAGTTCTGTGTGTCAGGCATGGCTGGCACAGCTCAACAATTTGCTGTAAGAGGTCCCTGTCCATCTTTTAGTGCCCCACTATCTCCAGCTCATGTAGCCCCTGGTAGGTTATCCTGGGTCTGTGCACTCTTCTCCGTCTCCTCCATGTGGGTTGGTCGACAGCATGCACATCCTCACCACCCTCAGTCTCTTCCACATATTGTTGTATGATAGCTATTGCAGCCCCAATCATTTTGTTTTTTTGTTTGTTAAAACTTCCCTGCTTGTATACACAGTGGTGTAGAGTATGGGAAAAACAGAGTTAAAGGTGTTTGCATAGTTTATAGTAGTGTTCTGGGCTGGGCTGGTCTGCTGACTGTGTAATTGGCTCATTCTGATACATTTCACCTGTCAGCTATGCTAGTTTTCCTAGATTACCTTCCTACTGCTGTTTTCCCTTTCCATTGCCTTCCTGTTTAAGCCCAGGGGCATGCCGCACAAACACAGTGCTCAAATCTGCACAGAGCTGCTATTTCCTGGTTTACTTTTTTTTTTCCCCACCCACTTAGGCAATGTAAAGAGTGCTAGGCAACCTCAGACACACCCCCTTGCTTAGCTGCGCTAAGCTTGGAACAAACCCGAACATTAGGGATCCAATCCGCTTACAGTATGCCTGACTCACTCCCCCCCCCCCCATGATGTCAGCTAACTCCTAGGCTTGCACAAAGCTCTTCCTGCTCTTACACTGTTGGGAGCTGACTAGCATGCAGGGGAAATCTGGGATTCACTATTATTCCCCTCATTTGCATAGGATTGCCTGCTAATGCATAGTTACATGTCCCACACTGAGCCTCCCCCCTTAGCAACCACTATTCATTGGCTATGTTGTCTTCTGCCTGCCATTGAGTATAATGGCAGAATAATGATTTTAGTTAGAATGCTTACTTTAGGTTTATTTTCTTATTTCCCCCTCGATTCTGTTTGCCCTACGCTTAAACAGCTGAGATCGGCTAAAAAAAAAATAAAAGTTAATTTTTTTTTTCCAAGTGTTTTTCATGCCAGTGGTCTTATAGTTGGCCATTGGCATGCTTTATACATGATATCCACCCTTTATCTGGAGCTCTCATGGCTCTGTTTTGTAATTTGCAAAAATGTACTCCATTACTGGCGGAGTACATTTCTGCAGATTACACTAGTCCTGCACGGCCGGTTTCCAGCTTCCTGAATCACAAATTCACCTCATTTGCATGGATTTCTCCTGCAAATGGGATAATTTGCATACAGGGGCTGAGTCCGTGCAGGACTAGCACAGGAGTCGTGCACACCCATACAGGTTATTCCTGGATTGCACGGCAGACATATTGCCTGCTGGAGCTTCTGCACTAATCCTGCATGCCGTGCAAGGCTTGCAGAATCCGGGGGAAAGTCTGTTCAGCAGCACACCTTGCCTCAATCATACAAGCCTAATGTTTGTTTCTTGCATGCTGTACTGTACAATCTGTCCACACGTGCACAGGTGCACAGTGAATGATAAATTCCCACTGCCTGTTTATCTGCTCCTTAATACCGTCATGCTTAATATTTGAGATGCATATATGTGCTACAAGATTCTATATTTCCAAGGTCTGACCCATAAAATACATATTCTTTTGTTGTAATGCTCTAGCAATATCATAATCTAATGGGAACTACAAGTACTTGCATGCTAGATTTTCTCCTACTTGTATTTTTAGTTTAAAAATTACACCAAAATAAAAATATATAACAGTTACATTTCAGTAGAATGTGTAATCTTCATTGATTAGTTGCTACTTGGATTCTTTTTGTACTTCAGATCCGAAATGAAGCATTATTTATTTGAGTCAGTATTCCCTGTAGCATGTGAAATATCAATAAGTCAAGGTGTACATTTCCAGACAATGTTTTCCTGTGTAAAACAGTGCTTTGTAAATAATATATTTCTGTCCTTTCAGATCCACTGAACCTGCATGTAAATTGTAAATAATATATTCCTATCTCCAGAGATACTCTTCACTTGTTGCCAAGTTACTTCAAAATGCTGCTGATGCAGACAGTAACACAAGCTGCAAATAATTATTTTTCCAGTATTTTTGTTGGAGATGATGAGGGAGGAAATAGTGCTTCAGAAGACAGCAGATTATACTCTTACTGGAAAGTACAGTGGGTTTAGCATCTGAAAAAGTACTAGAATTAACCTAGAAAAGGCTATTAAAATACAAACTGCTGAGCTTGGTCTAAGTCAAGAAAAGCATGCCTACAATTGCAATGTCTTTTCTTATCTATTGACTGATCATACTGTTTAATCATCTATTATTTTTATGCTCTTAATATCTAATCTTTACATGCTGAAACTTCTTGTTTATAATAATATTGTTAATTAAGTGCATTTCTATGATTATTTAATTTTGAGTGAAGCATTAATATTTAATTTTGGCTGAAGGAGCATTATTTTGAAATGGAAAAAAAGGCAAAAGGGTAATTATGCTGCTGCCAGTTATTTTAGAAAACATCTGATGGCAGCTTAGAAAACAGACATTATTGTTTCTGACAATGAACAGAGAGCAGAGAAATACACTGACCATAATAAGTACTGTAAGAAAATGTTAAAATAAATAGTGGGTGTTCAGCAAAGTTATCTCAAGTCAAAGAAGATCTCATATACAGACTATGAAATTATTGTTCGTATAGGGGCAAAACCGTGCGTGTGTGTGTGTGTGTGTGTGTGTGTGTGTGTGTGTGTGTGTGTGTGTGTGTGTGTGTGTCTTTTCCAGTGTCTGCATTTCATTTGAAAACAAAATGAAATAATTTGTGTTGTCGTCAGTACATGAGTTACAAGTTCTTTGGCTATAAATAAAGTACTGCATATTCACTACGCGATCTTTGAAGCTGAAACAGGGGTTGCAAATCCACAGGCTGCATATACTTACTTGGAGTTGCATGATGCCACAGTATGGTATGAAGTGGTCAAGGAGGGTTCAGACAACTGTATGCAAGACATATTGTGCTACTAGTGGGCATGTTTACCATCCCTACCTACCTGTGAAATGTGTGATGCTTTGCAGTGATGTAAGTGGATCAGCTGTTTGTTATGGGTGTGTCTAAAGAGGATGTATAACTGAACAATATGTCACATATTGTTCCCAGAATTAGCAGGATATTTAAAACTATTTTCTGTAACATATTCTTCAGCAGCAATCATAGAAGTGAAAGGATAATATTATCTTGCATTTGAGATTCAAACCCAAGATCTCTACCATAGTGTGTGTGTTTCAGCAGCAGATATTTTCTGTGTTGTCAACAGGCAGAAATGGTCATGTGCACTAATTCAGTCATTAAAACAGTGTATACAGTGAAGTATGCAGCCAGCAGCCTGAAAATAAGCAGTTAAAAGAAACTGTCTGCAAAGTGTCGATCAATATGATAAACCCCTGACTATGACCCAGACAACCCTGCTGACCACAGGATGTGAGACTGAGCAGACAATGCCACCTTGTCTATGACATGGGGAGTCTTGTGTAAAGACCATCTGGTACTGCTAACACCTGGAAGAAATGGACATCACTGCAAGCAATAGGACTGCAAAAAACGCTTACATTGCAAATTAGCATGTTGATGCTATAGTTAGGGGCATGAATGTGGAAACTTGCAAACACCATCAGGCCTAATACGGCAAACTCCACCTTGACAATGCATGTCTTGGTCATGAGAGAACAGAATTTGCAGCATTCAGAAACAAATCTTCCTGCTAAGTATGAAGCAACAATGGAATTGTCTTGTAGTTACTCTGGCTAGGGTTAGTTATGTTTTGCCCTCAAATGCAGGTGGCCTCAGATCCTGAGAACGCAGGACACAAGATTGTCTCAGGATTGAAAAAATGGTCTAAGCTCAACAGGGTGGGGAGGCAAAAAATTCTTTAAACAAATTAAAATAGCTGTTTTTTTTCTTTTTTGCATTGACATATTTAAACTTCAGACCAGTATGAGCTTCAGAATATTCTAGATAATGAGTCAGCATAAGAAAGATTCTTAACCCAGTTAGGAACAGGGACTGGAGTCCAAGATACTCTTGGATGACGCCTGGTGACAAATTAGCAGTGGATGTAGTCTGAGCAAAAAAGGATGGGAATAGAAATAAAGTGAGTGAAAATTAAAAGAAGTAACAGGAAACATGAATGTGCAAAGTAATAAGCTACAGCGAGACAAAAGAAGGTTAAAAAACAGAAAATATGTAAATAGCATGAGGCAGAAACTGGGCAGAGAGACTGACAGAAAATAATGCTATGGAAAAATAATTCATCAGCCTATGCCAGTTGTATGAGAATAATGGGGTTCAACATTTGACCCTGCCTCGGTGTTAAGGTCAGTAGTGAATACTCTTTTCATTACACAGATGAAGAATTTGATAGTCTAACTAGACAATTTGATTAGTTGTTGAGTGTGACACACAAGTACAAGTAAAATCTGTGTTAGTGTCATGTTTTGTGAAAAAGAAAAATAGCCCAAAATGGTATTCAAATAAAACTTTAAAAATTATTTTATTAGTGTGTGCGTGCGTGCGTGCGTGTGTGTGTGTGTGTGTGTGTGTGTGTGTGTGTGTGTGTGTGTGTGTGCGTGCAGTGTGTGTGTGTGTGTGTGTGTGTGTGTGTGTGTGTGTGTGTGTGTGTGTGTGTGTGTGTGTGTGTGTGAAACAAAGCCACCCACAGCTTACATCCAGGGATCTTTGCTACTGCGGTCCCTTACTTAATCTAGTTAATAAAGAAGTCAGTGCACATTAAGGGAAGATGAGTTCCACCTTTCAGCTTGACCTCATTCGAATGTACCATTTTCAAAAAATGCACATTTTGTACACATGTTGGTCTTAGACTGCTGTGCTCCTCCATCGTCCTGCCATACTTCCGATAATTTTGTTAAGTTACAGATTTTATTGCAAGGTATGTTTATTTATTTATTTATTTATTTCATCAGGCATGTTTCTTGGTTATTAGCTATTTTTTCATTAAGCCAATAATTTCAATCTTTTTTTTACATGCCAAAAGTTCACACTACCAGGTGTTTACACACCTGATACTCTTGTAATAGGTGACTCTATTGTCAGACACACTGACGCCCCACTCACCAGGCTGAATAAAGACAAGGTCACGGTGAGCTGCCTGTCGGGTGCTAGGATCCGCCACATAACGCAAGCACTCAGGTCACGCCAAAGCAAATACAAATATGACTCAGTCATTGTACATGCTGGTGTGAATGACCTGAGACGTACCTCCCTGGACTACATGAAAAGAGACATAGAGGAGCTCTCTGATCATGTAGCCCAGGCTGGTATGATCCTGACCTTGAGCAGCATCTTACCCTCACCTAGAATGATGCCACAGTACAAAGACAAAATGATCGATTTTAACAATTCGCTAAAATGTTGGTGTCATTCAAAGGGGATCCAGTGTCTGTCAGCCTGGGATGACATGCTCGACAAGCCACGTTGCTTCGCTAGGGACGGCTTGCACCTGTCACCACTGGGCTTTCGGATATTGGCAAAGGCTCTTGCCACCCCCATAGTGCCTTTTTTAGGCAAGGCTCAAAAGTTAAACCCACCCCCATAGACAGCACAAGGAACAAGAAACTAAGGGTAATGCTGCTAAACGCCAGAAGTCTTAACCTCAAGATGCACGCACTCGAAGCTCTCCTCAGTATGGAGAACATCGATATCTGTGCAGTGATAGAGACCTGGTTCAAGGCTCCAGAGAGCACCCCAGCACTACCAGGCTATACCTCATATCATGCTTTTCGGCCTCAAAACCCGGACCGAACCACAAAAGGAGGGGGAGTTTCCATATTTATCAAGGATATCCACACCTCCAGGTTAGTGGCATTGCACAAAGTATCGGAGACCATCCATGTGTAACTAACAGTGGGCAAGACTGTTTTTCAGTTTATAGCATCCTACAGACCACCCTCTCAAAGTCAGGAATCCCACTCGGCTTTCCTGAAAATATTGGAGAACATGAAGATCTCTCCAAACACCATTATATTGGGTGACTTCAACTACCCAAACATTGACTGGGAGCACTACTCAAGCCCCAGCACCTTAGCCCAAAGGTTCCTGGAAATTATAAACTCAAATGCTATGGAACAACTAGTCACCACTCCCACAAGAAAGGACAACATACTAGACCTCACCAAACCGAAAAAAACAGAGGAACTCGGGTCCTCAGCTCGAACAGGAAAAAAGATGTTGTTAGTCTTCCAACTGCAGTCACACTCCTGTGTCAAAAAGAAACTCCGTTGTCCATAAAAACTCAGGTTTATTGTAAAATCACAAAACACTCCATAGACGTAACCAAAGGATGTTAGTGGTTGAGCGCTTTCATCTGACTCCCTCAGATTTCATCAGAACATACTAGACCTGATCATTACCAACATGGGGACTCTATGCTCCACACCAGAAGTATATCCCTCATTGGTAAGATCAGACCATAAATTAATCTCACTGGATGTCCACATCCCGACCCCACCCCCAGCCCAGAAAACCACAGTGAAAAACTTCTCAAAAGCGAACTTCTCACTTCTCAAAACTGAAGTGGAATCCTTCAAGGCCCCAGGGCCAGTGGAAACTATGGCCCAAACTGCAGAATCCTATATAAACGCATTCTACGGACATCTCCAGGAATGCATGGATCATGCTATCCCAAACAAAACCAAGACCCAATCATCCAAAGGCAGGCGTCCAGTCTGGTGGACCCCTGCCATAAATAAACTGTACAACAGAAGGAGGAAGCTACTACATGATAGAGCAAAATCCCTAATAGGGAAGGCATCTCTGATCAGTACTAGCAAAAATTACGATCCCTCATAAAATCCTCCAAGGCCAGCTTCGAGAGAAAAATTGCACAGGACACCAAAGACAATCATAAGGCTTTTTTCAGTTATGTTGGAAACCTGGGATGCAACTCCCAGACTTGTTCTGAGTTGATTCTAAATGACAAAAAATACACTGAACCCACAGACATCGCCAATATCCTGGCAGACAGGTTCAGTGCAAACTTCTCCCCCCCCCCCAAAAGAGCAAGTATCTATCCCAGCAGAGGGCTGCCACCCAAACATCTCTGATGCTCAGGTGAAGGCTGCCCTCTCCAAAGCAAAAAACACTGCTTCCATGGGACCAGATGGCGTCCCAGGTTGCGTCCTACATGAACTCCAAGAGGAACTAATCCCTTAAATAAAACAGCTATACAATCTCAGCCTCACTACAGGATATGTGCCCACAGAATGGCGTACAGCAACAATGGTCCCACTCCACAAAGGTGGAGCCTCTATGGACCCTGGAAACTATCGCCCCATAAGCCTGACTAGCTTAGTCTGCAAGGCTATGGAGAGGATCATCATGGAGCTCATAAACAAAGACATTGCGGACCTACAGACACTAGATCCTACCCAGTTCGGCCTTGTCAAGGGCAGATCCTGCCTTTTGAACCTTGTTGACTTCTTCGAAACAGTCACCAGAGCCATAGATGAAGGGAAGGTAGTCCACACAGCCTATCTGGACCTTGCAAAGGCATTTGACACAATACCCCACTCGGGCATCATAGATAAGCTATCCAGCTTAAATATAAACCCCTATGTCACAAGATGGGTCGCAAACTGGCTCAAAGACAGAACCCACAGAGTGAGAGTTGCTGGAGCCATGTCAGACTCGAAACCAGTCACAAGTGGCATCCCACAGGGTTCTGTCCTGGGACCACTCTTGTTCGGTATATACTTTTCCGAGGTACAGGCAAACGTAGGAGGACTATGGCTCACCAAGTTCTCAGATGACTGCAAACTGGGTGCCATAATCAACTCTCCAGCTGACACAAACATCCTTCAAAAAGGTCTCACAGAGACAGATAACTGGTGCCAGCGCCATGGTCTAAAGCTAAATGCCAAAAAATGTATAGTCATACCCTTTGGCAAAAACAATGTGCCCACAAATTACCACATAGGCGGAAACCCATTAAGTACAGAGAAAGTTATAAGGGACCTGGGGACACAAGTTGATAGCAATCACTCCTTTGAAAACCACATTGCCAAAGTGGTTAGAAAGACCTTCTACATAGCCCACCTCATCACGAAGGGTTTCACATCTAGATCAAGAGAGGTAATCGTGCCCCTTTATTCATCCATCATCAGGCCCATCATAGAATACAATGACCCTTTTGGGATGTACCTTACCCGACACCTGCAGCAATTAGAAAGACCCCAAAAGTATCTCACCAAGAGGATCAAGGGCCTCAAACAGATGCCATATGCTGCTCGGTTAAAAAAACTCCAGCTCTACTCAGTTGCATACCGCCTACTTCGAGGCGATCTATGCCTGACATACAAAGCTATGTCAAATCCAGAATTAATGGATATGCTCCACCTCAGTAAATCTAAATCCCTTAGAGCCACATGCTCGAGGGACTCGAACCTCAGCACAGAAATAAATAGAACTTGCTGGAGGGACAGGTTCATAACCCAGAGGCTCCCTTCGCTCTGGAATAGAATTCCAGTTCATGTGAGGCAGAGCACCTCACTGAATCTCTTCAAGAAGAATCTCGATAGGTGGATGGGGGATCGTAGATTTGTCCCAGGGATTACTCCCGTGTCACTATTAGACAGAGGCACAGTAAACTAAACCTTAAAGGGCACAGTATACTCAAATCAAGGGGTGGCGTAAGCCATACAGAATCGGGCTAGGCTTATAATTGCCTCAGGGCAGATAGCCTAGTATGAACCTATGAACCTATGAACCTATAAGTACTGTTGAGGTGAGGGGAATTGGGGTTATGCTTGCTGACAAGGCTACATTCTAAAACTGGTGTGTACAATTCCAAAAATCTTGACAAAACTCCTGGTTAAACAACAGAGCTAATGTTTGATTTGTGCGTAAAGGGATACTGTTTACAAAGAGTATTAAAGGCATGAATGGTGTGGATTACAGATAGAATTACAAACGTGGTGCAGTCATGGTGGATAGTACATACCCGTATGTGACTATGAGGACACTAGTGGCCAGGAAGGAGCACCTTGGTGCTACACATGTATTTTAGACATACTGTTAAGTGCAGTCTAATACGCTTCAGCACTTTTTCTCTGATAAGGAAAATAACTGTACCATAGACATTCAAACATTTGATGTAAGACTGCATTTTCTGTAAACTAGGTGAATCATTTAAAGATATGCTGCCACTAGAAATGTCAATTGAAGTAGCCACAAAAGTAGTAATACTGCTACAATGGTAACCTGTTTTGAGGTACAGATTCCAAAAGGTAATCCCTTCAACAATTCCTGGCTATTTGAAAAGAAAGAATTGTAAACAGGGATATGATAGTGGACATTTTTGTTTTAAAATCTTCAAGGAAAGAGGAATACTTTTTAATAAAGTCACCTACTATCAGAAAGCTGAGAGAGGCACCATTTTAAGTATCAATGGCAAGGGCACCCCTTGACTGAAAAGATGGCAGGAAAAACAAGAAGTCAGCAGGATTCAGTGATATTCATGCATCTATCTTAATGGGGAACAGGAAGTGCATTCAGTTCCATGTATGTTCAATCACAGACAACCAGAAGTGGATCAAAACATGTTGTTGGGTTTGAAGAGTTGGTGCTGGCATAACCCCACTTTTTTCAAAGGCTGAGACTGTGACTATATCAGAAGAAGGGCAGGAGACTCTGGACCTAAATCATTGCTATAAGGTAGAAATGCACTAAAGTTCCTCATTATGAAAGTTTCTGTAGTATCAGAAAAATGTGGCTATGTAAATGTGAGCGAAGCAAAGGAATAACAATGCACTTAAATCAAAGCCATTGGCAAAGGAATATAATAAAATCCATATGGAAGGATCTTATGGTACAAATGAAGGGTTCTAAGACAATGGGTCCTTTTGTGAAAAAAAGATACCTAGTTAGAGTTTGCATGCAGAGGCAGTTAATCAATTGGAATTTGGGATAGCAAACAACAAATTACTTTGGTCACCTAACTTATCCAGGAGAAATACCTGGATGTGTCATAAGAGTTTAATGAGAAGAGGTCTACACATTTAATACAGGATATTAATATCTGATATAGCACAATGTGGACACTGGTATTCATAGGCAGATCAGTTAGTCATAATAAATATTGCCTGAACAGTTTAAAAACACTACTAAGACAGAGCTGTAAAAATGATGAAGATTAGAAAATTCCAAGAGTCAAACAGTCCCTGGGCTTTCCCAATACAGCTTGTCCCAAATGAAAATGTTAGGACTCAAAAGAACTATAGGAAAATAAACAGCAAGAAAGAGTTAATGATGGATCCTAGTGAAATAATTATATGGGGCAAATTACTTAACTTCCATTATTCTAACAACAGGCTACTGGCAAATAATATTAGCACCAAAGACAATGGAGTGGTCAGCTTTTGATACATCATTTGGGTTATTTGAAATAAAAAAAAATGCTATTTGTGTTAAAAAGTGTCCCACTACACTCCAAAGATTATGAATACAAGTATTATAGTTTTACATGGAAATAGTGCTCACACCATATCCAGAAAAGTAATACAAAGGTTTACAAATGCAAAAGAAAGATGAAAATGACAGACTGGCATGTCAAATATGACATCTTAGTCATATTACGGGAAGTTAACACATAAAGTCTGAGCCATTAAAGGTGAAGGCATTTATAACATAGCTTATCACAAAAAAAAGTGAGAGAGAAATGAAAAAAACATGAAGAGTGCACTTCTCATAAAGGCTGGATGTGACCAGAAATGTGTCCCTCGATATAGTGACTGAGCCACTCTGCTCACTAACCTTCTCAGAAAGATGAAACTGCATAAAATGGTGTGCATGGCCGCCTGACAGCATGTTGAAAGGCACTCAGAGTGAGCCTCTTAATTATGCCAGTCTCATACTTGAAATTTTTTATGCCAAAGGGTGCCTCAGTCTGGGTCCTTCAACAGTGGTGCTAAGTCAGGTGGTTTCAGAAGGAAAGAACAGTTATGTAAGGCGCAGTTATACATCATGGTGGAGAGAGGATGACTTGAATTCAAAGAGGCTGCAACAATGTCTATATATGGCAGACAGTTCACTAAAATCATAGACACTGAACGTTTAACATCAGTTTCATAGAAAAGGAATATAAAGCCTTTATTGTCACCCAAATGTCCTGGGTTTGATTAGAGGCCTTGGTGCTAAAGAAGCTAATAAGAAGAAGGTGGCAATGAACAGCTTATATTGGTTTATTCATTATATGAAGAGGGAGGCAAACTGACATGCTTTGTGATTGGTTTCTAGTGAACGCAAGACAGACAGCATTCAACAGCCTGGTCAAGATGTTGACACCCACCAAATTGTCCATAAAACAGTAGTCATACTAGTACATGTGCATAGAAATCTGCAATCAAAATAATGAAAGCATTTGAGCACATGGGAATAAGCTCATAAGCCAAGGTAAAACAGTTGTAATTCTATGGCTGTCTGGATGACAGCCTCTTCTCTATGCAGTTTGCACTCTATACCTCTCAGCTCTGGTACTACCATCAGAGTTTATAAAATGTTTATCACAACATGTGAGCATACCCATACCCTCCTGGAAAGGGTAATCAGGCATTGTCTTATGTCTCTTTCCTCCCACAGTGTTGTCCCTTTAAGTTTCTGTACATCTAATCAAACCCAGATCCTCTGAGTCATAGCCGTTTTTTATTTTTTTGTGCCCCCCCCCCATCATCTGTCAACCATCAACCCCTCACCTCCTCAGCAGCTGTCACATGAGGAGCTATCAGTACTTTTTTAAAGTCACTAATCCCACACCTGGTGGCTGGAATAAGCACCTGCATCACCACAGTAGTGGTCAATGCCCTCCTCTGGCACGTGTTTACTCCACACACATGCCTACGAGGGCTACTATCATCACACTGGAAAGCCAAGCACATGTGTCTTGTCTTGCAGCCATTGATTTCATACAAATACCCACTTGCATTGGAGACATTTGGCTGACTAGTACCATGTTCCTGTACCAGGATGAGCAAGACAGCAACAGTCATTTACTTCCACCACCCCCTAACCTTCTGTTTCAGTGCCTGAGCCTGAGCTGAATGCAGATCATATGGGTTGACAGAGTTTTACTCCTCTACACCACAGAGCCACCATACTCTTAGATAAACATGAGAAGGAATTGAAGCACATAGAAGCAATATGAATATTCATTACACAAACAGAACTAAATCAATAGGTATGATAATAGTCATGTAATAGGGGACAGCTGAAATTATGTATAGATCTTTCTGAATTTAACAAATATATCAAAAGGGAATATTACATAGTACAACTGAGCAAAGACATAGTTGTGAGTATGTCTAATGATAAGTTTTCTCTGTAGTTTCTGCTAACCAGTGGGTCTGGCATATTAGGGTAGATGAAACTAACTCAAAGCTATGCACCGTTATTACTTCCTTAAACAGATACAGATTTGTAAGATTAACTCTGGCTCTGTCTTCAACCTCTCAAGTCTTCCAAGCAGCAATGGCTAAGATGGCCGTACTTGTAAAGGCACTGTTAATATAACCGATGACATTTAATCTGGGTTGCTACCAGACAAGAACATAATCAGCTTCTCAAGAAACTGCTACTCAGATTAAGGAAAAGATGCCTGCAATTAAACATAAATCAGTGTCAAATCTGTGTATTACCCCTCTAGTGCATGGGACATGTATTGGCGTGTAATAGTCTTAAATCTGATTATGATTAAGTCAGAGCAGTTGTGAATATACGGAATTCTCATAATACATCATCTCTTATGTGATTTCTTGGCATGGGGCAAATATCTTTCCAAGTTCTTATCTGATAAAGACTGGACATCTTGGAAAGCTACTAGAGTGTGTTACTTGGCTTTGGTCGATGGGAAAAGAAAGAAACATTGAAATGATGAAAAGGTTAATTACTGAAGTTTCTACACTGAAATTATATAGTGTGATATAGCTTACTACATCACACACATTGGAAAATGAGCTTCATTAAAAACAAACTTTATTAAGTTACTTAAAAAAACACTATCACTTTGGTCATTTGCATTCTTAGGGTCTTAATTAGCTTAATAATGTTTGTTGTTTTTAATGAAGCTGCAGTTACCAATTTGTGTGACACAGTTGATGGATGAAGTTGAATTTATCATTCTTCCCTCACCCTCAATGGATAAACAGTGGAAAGAGTGAGAAGCACAAAGTTTCTGGGGGTGCACATCGATGAGGACTTGTCTTGGAACACCAATACAAATGCCATAGTCAAGAAAGCACAGCAGATATTGCACTTTTTGAGAAAGCTGAGGAGAGTGAATCTCCCATCGACAGTTCTCACTACCTTCTACAGAGATACTATAGAAAGCATCCTGACGAGCAACCTCGTAGTATGGTATGGAAGCTGCTCTACCTCTGAGTGCAAATCCCTCCAGAGAGTGGTGAAGACAGCCGAGAAGATCATTAAGACCACCTTACCACCTATCCATGACTGGTACTTATCCAGATGTCTCAGCAGGTCCAGAGGAATAATTAATGATTGCACTCACTCTGCTTACAGACTGTTCCTGCATCTATCATCCAGAAAGCGCTTCCGAAGCATACTTTGCATAACTACGAGATTCAGGTCCCCATGATGTCCACCTGGGTCAGTAAAACTGCTACAAATTGTGTATTAACCTGGTTACCAGTCTCATCTAATACTTAGTGTAATATTCACCATGACTGTAACTTACAGGCCATCTAGGGCAGTAGCAATGCAGTAAAATATCTCTTCCTTCAGTGCAATACGTTGCAAATTCATAAATTAACCATAGTGCAATACTCTAAGGTCCATAGTGCAATACATACTCTTAATGTTCACAGTGCAATACCCAAATGTCTCTTTCTGTGCAAGGATCAATGCAATGTCTTAACTAAGTACATGTAGAACACTAAAGGCTAATGCAAATAAGTGTTCACTTTGAAAAGTGTTAAAATGTGTTTCTAATTACAATATTAGTCTATCTACATGCATGTCTGTGATGTAATAGTTAGGTGTTGTATGTGTAAATGTCTGTGAAAATAGTTTATATGTTGCTGCATATTGAGTCTGGAGACATGGAATTTAATTCACTTTTTGCACTTGTGTGATTTCTGAATGACAATAAAGTTTACTTTGACTTTTGATTTTGACTTTTTGAATGTGGAATTGTGACTATTACTCTGCAAGTAGATGCTAATCAATAAGGGTTTGTTGTAACTCTTCTGTCAGATGGTAGACACAGCTCATGGGTCAAGAATGCTAGCTGATTCAGAGACAGACAATTTTTGACTACAAACAAAACGTTGGCCATAGCTTTTGGCTGGCATAAATTCCATTATTATGGTAAAAGAGTCAATATATAGTTCGACCACAATCTGCTTAAAAGTATATTTGTGAAATCTCATCATAAATCTCCAGCAAGACTGCATAGTTTGTTAGAACCTACAAATGTATGACCTGCAAGTTCAGAATGAACCAAGAAGACTGATGACACCTTGAGTAGAGTATAACTGTAAAGATGCACAGAAGCTTTAATGGAGGAACATTTTGAAAGTTCTCTGTTTCTTTACTACATTTCTATTGAAAAGAGTTCAGAGTCAGTGCAAGGGAAGACTGTGTTTTTAGTAAAATATAATAATTAATGGCTCGGGACCTAGCATTAAAGTATTACATCAAAATATTCATGTTTACTTTTCATACTGAGGTGAGCTTTCCTGTGTACAGTAGGAAGTCGATTGTCCGACTGTCAATTGTCCTAAATGTCAATTGTCCGAACCCAGTCTTCCAAAGTTTTTGGGTAGGAAAAATCATAAAGTCTGAATATGTAAACATTATATGTATTTGCTTGTTGGTGTTTTTTGAGCTTGTACTACAATAATACAGTATACCATTATGTACTTTCCATACATTTGTTTTATTTTTCTTGTTTAATGTTCATCAAAAACATTTTTAGAAGTTTTTTACCTGGTTCAATTATATGTTTGATTATCTGAACTACCCTAGGTCCCAGTTAGTTTAAATAATCAACTCTCTACTGAACTACGGTTGCTGTTTAAAAGTAACAGTCAATACTCTTATGCAACTGCATGAGGATATGTTGATGAAAGCATATGGATCACATTTAGAAATCACTAAATGCAAAGAAAGGACTTGATATATTATTTACTACCCTAGCATGTCAAATCAGACTGAACAAATAATATAGCTACTTGATTTCTAAAGGAAGAATGTATTCCACATTTAATTTTGAATGTTCTTTGGACAAAATTGGGATCATACTCAGTACAGTAAAAACATGTAACTAATCTCCAGTGTGTGGATTAGTATTCAATACTTTCAGAAGTTGTGCAGTTGGATTAAACCATAATTTATACTGTCACTATGGTACTAAGTCTATTTTCCCAAATATGGTATTCCTAATGAAGTGATATCAGACAATGGTTCACAATTTATGAATTAAGTGTCTTGTAATTTTGCAAAATAGTAAGAGTTTATGCACACTGCCTTAACTCCAAGCATCCAAAGAGTAATGAACAAAAGGAACACATTTTTCAAACAATAAACAAATAGTGTTAAAAGCATGGCAATTTAGATAATTTGGAATGTTTTTACTTTTAGAGGACAGCAACTGACACCAAACATCTTCAGCCTATCACTAGCAGTGTTGATGGCATACATTTTAGCTTAAACTATGAATTTCATGCTTGTAATTAGTACCTAACATTAAAACTTGTTACAAGAATTTTATTAAAAACAGAAGTTTTACAATCCAAAAAAGTGAGTTTAATTTGCTGTTTGGATCTTGAATGTTGGTTATTTATCTTGGGTGGAATTTATTTGGTTTTCTAAAGTGCTGCTATGACAAATAATCCTAAACTCTTCCTGTACTGTATAAAATGGAAACAGCAAAGATGGATGCAAAACAAAATTCACAATTCATACCTCTCAACTGTCCAGATTTTCGCAGAATGTCCAGATTTTTGGCTCATATTTTGGTCAGGTCCTCATAAAATTTGTGGTTTTCTGGCAAATCACTAGGATGATCTGAGGACTGAAGTGACTAACAAATGACATACATTTGAGTTTCAGACTTCAAATCCTTCAGAAAAAGTATATTAAAGCAAACCCTGTTACTCTAGCAGCTTTCTCAGTTTATAAGAGCAATATTTAAAATTTGTCCCTATTTTTGGTCACCCCCCCCCATTTTGTCAAGCTTTGTCCAGATTTCTTGCACTAAGAGGATGAGAGGTATGACTGACATCATTTTGGTCTTCTGCAGAAAACCAATGTGCCACATATTGCATCGAGTCAAAAAAAGCAGCCTAGATGTATAGTATCTAGTATGATACAGGGCCATGATATGCAAGTGCACAGAAAACCCACAAAATATTTGTTTTCACAACTGGGTCCAATAGCTATACAAATGATTATGAGTCTAGATGCAAATGACTTGTCTATGACATCAGCACAGATAGAATCGTTAACACTTTCCCAGAGTTAAAACAGAAATACGGATGATGTTCTTACTCAGCATGGCTCAGCATGAATAGTCTCGAATGTCTCAGATATTCAGGCTCCAGGAAAAAAAGACACTACATTAGAGTTACTGTAAAGTCTCCTGTTAATAAACACGCTTGATATAGAAAATTAATTAAAGCAGTTTGATGTACTGACTGTACTTAGCATATAAACATTCCGAGCTGTTCCTACGTCAAATAGGTGAAGTGTTTGGATATACTTATGACATTATGCATATAGTATAGTACGGTGATGGTGTAGAGTGTATGTGGGTGTATGTGAGTGTGAATGTATACACCCACACACACAAATACAGTTACCAATAAAGAAACTGGTGACATTTACCTTGGGCAGTTTAGTAAAGATTCTTAATGCAAACTCATCTCCAAAGTCAAGGAACATATTATAACTGACCTCATAAACTGTGATATTAAGAATCTTGTAGAACTGACCCCACCCCCAGCAATTTGGTTTTATGAAGGGTAAATCCTGATTCTGGTAAATTTCTTCAAAATGGTTATAGAGGCTGTACATGATAGCTGTGCAGTGCATGTGGCATATCTTGACCTGGTTTAGATCTTTTATACCATTCCACAGTGCTGGCATCATACAAAAGAAAACATTCTCATGCTTTGAAAATTGACCCATATGTAGTAAGATGGATAGCAATCTGGATAAAAGACAACCAGCATCTGTAAGTGCCTCAGCAGAAAGTATGAAAGTGATCGGAAACATCCCTTAGGGGTAACTAGAGAGGAAAAGATGACAGGATGGGAAGACAATAGAATTTATTTGGGCTTCAGGTTAGAGATTTTTTAATAGAATCTAGAACAGAAGCTGTCATTAAAAAAAGAATAATTAGTAAAGCATATAAAATATTGCATGATAACTACAAGAATCAATCAGAGAAGGTTAGAAAGGATTGAGAAGAGAGATCGGATAAGCAATTCATCAAGAAACAATGCAAGGATATATGTATGTCTCCCAAATATGCAACAAAATCTAGGAGATTTAGGATTTTGGCTGAAAATGTTTACACAGATATTTTTATACACCAAGTAGACTCCAGAGAATTTTTCGTCAGGCAGACAGTAAATGTTGGAGGTGTGAAGGGGAAGAAAGAGGTAATTGGAAACATATTTTCTGGGATTGCAGTGAGTTGGTGGACTTTAAGGATTTCCTGTGGGATGCAATGTCAGAGATGCTGGGTGGGCAGACTGTTCTGACAAGGGAGATGATTTTTCTGAGCTATGATACAGAATCGGAATTGCCTAGACATGGTAAGGCCTTGCTGTGTCTAATAATGGTGACTGCCAAAAAAGCAATTACTAGAAAATGGAAATTAAAATGTAAACCAACTATAGTGGAAGTAGTGAATATAGTAACAGAGTTAAAACAGCTGGAACTGAGATCTTTAGAAAGGGGTAGGAGCAAACTGCAAAGGAAAAAAATGTGAATTGTGAGAACAAGACATACAAGGGAGGAATGAGGCCTAAAAGGCAGCAGGACTTAAATGAGCTATGTAATGTTTGAGTAAGAAGGACTGGGTAGATTTTAAGTGATGTGTAATGATTGCAATTAGGAGTGTGTCAGTGTGGTTTGTGATGTAAAATGTTTCCGACTAGGATTGTTGTCAGTGTGGTTTGATTTCATTTATATAAATGTATGCTTGCCTATGTAGTAAGTGATGGTTTAATGAAAATGTTTCTTGTTTAGAAAAAGCAGGAATTGAATAATTTATGTAATATTGCTTAGGGTATATGATATACAGCAATATATGTGAAGTATAATGTTTGTTATGTTAATACAATTTGGTTACTTTTATATGAATGTAAATTGCCTATGTCACAACTGATAATTCAATAAAGGTGTTTGAAAAAAAACGAAGTATCCCTTAGGGCTTAGTGCTACGGCCTATCCATTTTGGAATTTACGTCTCAGATTTCCAAGCAGAGAGGCAAGACCTCTAGCTAACAAAGTTTGCAGATGACTGCAAATAGAGAGTGGTTGTTAAGCCACCCTATAATGCCTAAACTCTCCACAATTAACTCTCCCTAGTAAACTCTTGGTGTACTAAACATGGACTCAAACTAAATGCTAAAAAGTATGGTATCATCACTTCTGTTAGACAACCCTTCCCCTCATCATA
>NC_056737.1:290673388-290685888 GCF_019279795.1 Protopterus annectens
CATATGTACAGCTGTTGTTGTAGACAACATGGCCAGCTGTGGACCTTCCCTGCAGCCATCCTGCACATCCCAGATAATTCCCCTACTAACACCCCCCTTTGTGCCCTATGCATACCATGTACCTATCAGCCCCTGTTCCATTTCTATTAATGTCTACGGGTACACATAGGTGACACCCACATCCCCCACTATATTGCCAGTATCTGTAACCCCAACCCACATGTAGTATCACAGCTGTCCCACAGAACACATGTAACTAACACTTGAAGGAACACCACAAGCACACCTAGAGCAGCGCAGGCTCACAACCTTGCGAAACCCTCCCCCCTAACTCACACTCTATACCACTACATCAACTAGTGATACCAACACCACTTGTCCTGCCTTGGATACAAATCCCAACATCTGACATACCTTCCCTATTGCTCCCCATCCAATTATACCTACGGGCTACTATACAGTTACAATGTCACCCCCACTACCTACCTACCTGCCTACTCCTTAGCTATTCACTTCTACTGTACCACACAGGTATGGAATAACTACACCTACCCCGAATACGTGCACGTAACCTATCCAGACCTGTGAAACAACAATCCAACCTCACCTTAAACCGACCTTTGTCAACAGTCATACCTGACATGTAAACCTGACCTAAGCATGGATAATACCGATAGTTTAATGTAAACTAAGCATGATTAATGGGGGACGTAGCTATGTTATGTCTGTTACCATCTATGAATGCGAACACCCCAGTATTAATTGGGATACGTAGCTGGGGGTCAATGTGGAGCTCTACACCCCAGGCCACCGCTGACAATGGAAAAGCATACAGTCCGAGTGTCCCGGTTGACAGATGTGAACAAAATGCATGATGTTGCACGTGTGTATGCGGGAGCAAGCAAGTGTAAGCCTGTTTGACCATCGGTATGTGAGTACCACACTGGTGAAGCAATGCAGAGGCTAACTGAGTGCAAGATGCCGCAACCAGAGGTCAGTAATGCTGTGCTTCATACAAACAAGTGCATACCTGCCTACAAATGTCCTACAGTGCCTTAGTCACTCTGTAGCCAAGAGCTGTTGTTGTGGCCATTAACAAAATAATCTGAACTGCCAGGTTGCAAACCCCTGACCCTGCACACTATAGTCGACGTGAGTTCCACTAAGCCATGGCGGATACATATTCAGCTGCTGTGATCACAAACACATCATCCAGCACAGGCATCCAACAGTATAGGAAATGTATATAAGTGTGTACATTAATAACAGAACACGTGTCCATTGCTCAACCACAGTATTATGAGCAGTCTATGTGCAGCACAGAACAGTGCCTGTCCAATCATATTGTGAGAACAGTAGCCCTGCATAATACCGAAGGGAATAATGATATACAGTGCACACTGTGGGGGTGTGTGAGAGTGCTTCATGCACAGTATGTCACACCTGGGGCATTGGTTCCATGGAATCGGGAGATAAGGCTGGCCAGGTATGTGAGCAAACCGCTGCTACACAATACCCTAGCAGGATGCTATCAGTGGGAGAAACACTGTAGATCAGCTAGGTCTACTCTTGACACAACGACAGGTGCATCCCTGATGGGATGAACCAACAGTTGCGGGTCACATCGATGTCACCACCAGAGGAGGATAAAGGGAAGGCTGGTACATACATGGACTAAGTGGATGAAGAGCCTGCAGACGCTTGGGTGGGGACAGTATACTGGAGGTGTACCGAGATGTGCAGAGAGGGAAATATGTGGAGGTGTGGTATGGCCGGGCTAGCAACTGGTGAATGGATGGATGCTGTGTACGTGGAGCTCAGGGGCCAGGGGAAGGGAACATGGGTATGCCATTATGGTAGACATATGCAAACAAAGCAAAACAGCAATAGTGCAGTGGCCAGAGCATCCGCTTAACACACACGCTTCCCAGGTCAAGTCCCACTGCAGCACATTCTATATTCCATGTGATATCTGTATGTTAACTTCATTGTGCTGTATAACCCACTAAGTAACATTTATATTTGCACAGGAGTACTGCCTTAAATGCACATGTGAAGTGTCATAATGACTAAGGCACTAGTAAGCATGTATAAGCACATAACAGCAGTAGTACACATGGATAAGTAGTTTTAAGTGTGAGCACGTGTATTCACATGGGGGTAAGCATTGCCTACATAGATTGAGCTAAGTAGATGCTAGCTGAGTGTAAGGAAATGCAACCCGAGCTGAGCATTGCTTAGCTCTGCGCATACCCATGCACACCCGCGTACGACCGCTCAAATGTCACTAACTCACTCTGTATCTAACAGCCGGTGTTCTGCCCTGAAACACAATATACAGCCTCTGGAAGGCCCACACCTGGGACGCTGCACATCATACACTACATGATTTACCATTAAACCATGACAGATGTACATAACCACTCATTCAACATACATATCAGTCAGCAGCACAGGGAATGTAGTAATAACACACCACACACCCTCTTAATGCATGAATCCCGGACATAGTGCACCATAATGTGGGTACATATAGGAATATCTGTCATATCCTGCTCTAATACACTTCAAACATTGCAAGTTATATGTGATACAACACATATATTGCTAAAGATGATACGTCTGAAACACATACGTGTCAGCACGAATGACTGACCTCAGTCCTAAGGTCATCCATGTCAATTGCCAAGAGAATGAGGTGCAGGCCACACATATAGGCAGAACATGCATGGACATATGGACAGCTATACATCTGTAAATGTAGAGAGAAAGACAGCTATAGGTATATATATATATATATATATATATATATATATATATATATATATGTATGACTCACAAATAACCATATAACAGCAATCGTACATAGACAGCTTAATATGTTCAGTGTACATATCCATACATATGTATATATATATATATATATATATATATATATATATATATATATGTATATATATATCTACATACATATACATATATATATATATATATATATATATATATATATATATATATATATATATATATATATATATATATATACATACATATATACATACATCTACATAGCTATAGCTATATCTATGTCCAGTTCTATCCCTCTATACATGGGGGTGTAACATATATACATATGGTAGATATACAAAAAAAAAAAAAAATATATATATATATATATATATATATATATATATATATATATATATGTGTGTGTGTGTGTGCATATACAGATAAACATGTGTATATGATTTCCACATGGGAATGGACTCCTCGCTCACTCCAAACTACATAACAGACCATGAGCACAGTTAATGGGGGTGGGGGCACAAATGAGGGACACCTGGTAAGTACTGCTGTGTAACCCCCCCCAGCCCTAACGGATATGCTTTGCAATCCAATATCCAGCACATGCAGTACTTGACAGCAGGACCGACCACAACACAGCTACAATGTTCCAACATGTCACCTGTACATGTCAGGCCAATATCTGTAACATATCATGCAGATACACCTTTGTATGGCAGGGAATGTACTGTGTTGAAAGGCTACACATTACGACTGTACAGATATGCACACACATCCATACATTGACAATCACGTGCAGGTACATATATCTATATCTATATATTTATATATATATATATATATATATATATATATATATATATATATATATATATAAGATGTATGGGATATATGGGTACATACACATATACACAGACAAAGGGTATTAGTAGCCATACATGTGTAGCAGCAGTGTGGATGTACTGGGTGCAATGTATATCCCCAGCCACAAGCCCTGTAACTGGTACCTGTGACATGTGTGGTGTGGTAACCAGCCCCACAAAGGGGATACTTACATTGCACATACACCTACTCACAATTCAAAGAACATGACACAACACACAGGTACGTATACACAGACAACCTTTATTTGTGCACCATACAATAATGCATGCCATTACTGACAGCACATGGATGTTGATGTATATAACCAGTGATGGATGCAAGGCCCACACAAAACAGTAGATGCAGACAGTGCAGATATATAACATACTATGATGTCCAGGCTAAGCCCTTCCATTCATACAACAGTTGACAATGGATTTGATTGCACGATAAGTAACAGTCAACAATATCAGATGTAGTTCAGCAGCCTCCAATTACACCCTGTAGTCAAGCCCTAGGGGGACATTCATTACTTGTGGCAATGTCAATGTATCTGTCACATGTATCATCCCTGGCCAACAAATGTTGCGGGTGTCCATGCTATGACTGGGATGATAGTAGGAATGCTAGCAGTAGTTAATGATAGGCGATTACCTAACAACCCCTACCCGTATCACAGCAAGACAAAGGCTGCCATATATGTGGAGGACAAAGGCAGGAACGCAGGGCCATACCCGCAATATTGCAGTTACACACCCTGGAACATGCTGGTGTTACAGGATGTGTTACAACATACCCTAATGCAGGAATACCACATCAGGTACACAAATGGATATAGCCATGTACTGCTAGCATGCAACACACACACTGCCAGTGTAATATCCAACACAGGACCTGTGTGGTGGACAGACAACACATGATAGGCACACCTCTGTCCAGCTAGAGGATAGGCCCACAGTAGTGAGCTATGCAGACAGACTGCAGCCCAAGGTAACTAGTATGTAAACACACACACACACACACACACACACACACACACACACACACACACACACACACACACACACACACACACACACACACACCCTGTAACACCAGTACTATGCAAAGCATTACACCACTCTACTCACAGTCTGTCTGTATGTCCCAATCCTCCTACATATATGTGGCTGCCTTGAGTGTGCAGGTTCTCCTGTAAGAGGTATTGCTACCTGCTGTCTTAACATTGATGCCCACACACAGGAAGGATGTCCATCACACAGGGAATGTACAGGGAATATGCCCACATGATGTAGGGATTCATATTGGGTGGTTGCCATAACAGTGGTAATTGGAAGTACTATACATGTGTACTCATATATATATATATGGCTATCTGGATAAGTACATGTCCATATCGTCTCACCATATGTCCTGGCCATGGAGTGTAGCCCTACCCCAGCCCAATGTAGTAGTGCAAGGCAATGTCTGTTATGTATAGCTGGTATATTAAGAGACATTTGCTACTGTCATTGGGATTGTTGTCACAGACATGGTGTGTGTGGAAGGTGACATCTGCTCATAACATGTGTGCCATTGGCTACTGACAGACATCCTAAGGTTATCATGGTACAGTACCTGCATATATAGCAGGCTCGACAGCCATGTCACAGCACAGGGTAGGATACACCTGTGTGACAGTGCATAACCACAACCAATGTGAACACAGCCACATCCACATATGGTACGCTAGCATAATAGTACAGTATATGGACTATCTGTCCTACACCATCCTCATATGTGCCACTCACAAAATAACCCTACATATACTGGGCTGCTACACAGTCTGGTCTGATGGCTGTCTGTGGTATGGGACGTGTGTGTATGGCCCTACACACATGTAAGGTAAAACGGTACCATACAGTGGGGCAGCATGTAACAACAGATAGAAGGGCAGCTAGAACAATGACATTTACCACGGTCTGTACACAAGGCTTTAGTACATATTAACAATACACACACTGCTGACATTCACCATCACTACACAGACCTCTGTACTGTACAAACATCCACAGGATTTCCAGGGTATGGCATTAAGTGTAACCCCTACTGTACATGACATGTGTAGCACTCTGATATATCACTGGCATGTTTTCAGATATGATGACACTATTTACGGTGTACAGCACATATGCACCACTTCATGCACGATATATATACAATGGTTGACAGAGGTGTGGCTGACAGCACATACACAGGGCCAGTATAGACATGTTGCTGTGATACCCTCATTAATCTACCATTGTAACGGGGTTTTTGCAACATATGAGGGACATGTAGTCAGTAACTGTCATGGCATTCACCATCAACAGACTGCAATCCTCACACTACCTTCTGCATTCCATGGATAGATGCATCGTGGCTAACACATGACATCAAAGGCACAACACTACCCAGTCTGCAGATGAGCCTGCAGATGGGGACTCCTGATATACATGGAACTGACATGGCAGGTATTGCGGCATGTACGGTAGGCATATCCAGACAAACACTGTTAATCCAACATTACTCCATATGCAGTATAGCAGCACTTACATTTCGTAGTCAGATAAGGTACATCCCCCTCCAGTTTGTTGCCCTCTTCCCACAGTGTATGTTGTTAGAGGTAAATTCCCAACCCATCTGACATGCTGTTTGCCAAACAACAGTTCTAGCTCCTGCTCACAGTGACACACAAGGGCCAACACCACCAGGATGTTCCCAGGTATTGGAGTGCGTTTCCATGCAATTGGCTATGGGAATGTTACCACACCTGTTCTACATGTAATCAGCTAGGGAAGGGCTGCAATTCTTACAGAGGCCATCAGCTGATTATAAGCATCACATTAAATACACATGCTGCTGCCTAAGCAATGCAGGTGTGGCCCTCCACATCTGCCAGAGAGGGAGTGAGGAGGCAGACAGAGGCGAATACATGTCAGGGGGGGTGGGAGGGTAAAACCAACGCATGTTTGTGTCACACACCTACCAGCACAGATTATCAAACACCCGACAGCTATGTAATGCTATCACAGTTCGATGCTGTTATTGGATGCGCCACATGGGTTATCTGGTGGGGAGCACTCAAAACATATATGTGATGGTGAGTGCCATCTGCAACAAGGATACGGTAGATGTAGAGTAGGTGACGTACACATGCCTGTCTGCATGAACAGGTGCCAGCATCAGCACAGGCACACTCACACAGGGATGCACACACATTAACACACTTGGCAGGGCCAGGAGTGCAACCTGTCACTAGTGGGATTGCCACAACGCATCAATGTGCAGGGAACACATGCACCACACGAGTGATACAGAGGTTGTATGGGCAGTGTGTATGGGGGGGGGTGTCAGACATAAGGCGGCATGCTTCGCTGTGCCCTGGGGGGAGTAGTACATGTGGATGTGGACATACGCACCATATAACACACACACATGAACACACAGGGTCCAGTTCAGACATGCATGGGTGCATGTCTGCACGGGTGTGTGGTGGTCAACAGCGCCAGCAGGCTATACAAGGGTAGGCAATGAGTATACTTGGCATCAGCCTACATGACAATGGTCTGCATTGTGGCACAGGCCTGCAGCTTCTGCATTTGCCCTCACAGGTGGGTATTGCATCCGTCTTCCAGTCACCTGGGTGACTATTGTCTGTGGGCAATACTGCGCATCACTTGCCATGTCTGTGTTCCCTAGTCCATGACTTGGATGGTGTCTAGGATGTGCAAACCTCCCACATGCATGTACAGTGACATGTGGAACTGTACCTGGGGAGTCTGGCCATTGCTGTGAACACAGCTTATCATCAGATATGCCAGTCTTACCCATGTGTAACAGGGAGTGGTACTGGTCAGCAGATTTACACTGCACCTACATTGATAGCATGCTAACAGCATTTCCTGATGTCAGTGTCATCTGTCCATACAGGCCATGTTGTCAGGCATGGTATGTTCGTTGTGAGTCACATGTGAAGGCACAGTGGGATTGCTAACTGTGATTGGCAGGCCTTGATGTCACATGTATGGGTATGGCTTTGCACACCAGCCACTCAGCCATTTACATCTGTTATCCCTGTATGGATGACATTGTGATATATTGTAGGGACACCATAAATTAAATTAGCAAAACCCCTCCACATTGACCACAGGTGTCACAGACTCACACCAACCTCTACACAGGCTACGAGTGGCAAACACACACACACACGCACACACCTGTCAGGTCTGGGAGTAGAACCCCTACTTAACTAGTTTACTACACTACAGCACTACACAGTTATATCACACTCCACGGACATTACATCTTCCCCAAAGGTGTATTTCACAATTAATGACATCAGCAGGACTACCAAAGTAAGGCATTTGTAATGTACTGCGAGTGAGTAGCCTATAATACATTTCTCCATATACAGACACTGAGACACACACATCACATTCAGAACTGGCATGGATGGAGATGGAACACTACCACGGTTCTAAATCACACTACAGCAGTATGCAGTTACAGGATGCGTTACGGCGATTACTGGGCTATCACATTCCCAGAGGTGTACTTCCAGGTGAGTGACATCAGCAGCCTTGGCAAAGTAGAGTATTTGAATTGTATGGAGTGTGAGTAGCCTAAAAAGTATTGCTCTCTACCCAGTCAGACACACATATACACACACACACACACACACACACACACACACACACACACACACACAAACTCACACACACACACACACATATTTCTAGGACTGGGGTTCGAACACCTACCTAACTAGTTATCACACTACAGCAGTACGCAGTTACAGGATGCACTGCGGTGATTACTGGGTTATCACGTTTCCAGAGGTATACTTCTAAGTGAGTGACATCAGCAGCCTTGGCAAAGTAGAGTATTTGTATTGTATGGAGTGTGAGTAGCCTAAAAAGCATTGCTCTCTTCCCAGTCAGATGCACACAGACTCACACACACATTTCAAGAGCTGGGGTTCGAACACCTACCTAACTCATTTTTCACACTACAGCAATACACAGTTACAGGACACGCTATGGCAATTACTGAGCTATCATGTTCCCAGAGGTGTACTTCTAGGTGAGTGACATCAGCAGCCTTGGCAAAGTAGAGTATTTGTATTGTATGGAGTGTGAGTAGCCTAAAAAGCATTCCTCTCTATCCAGTCAGACACACACACACACACACACACACACACACACACACACACACACACACACACACACACACACACTCACACATTTCCAGCGCTGGGGTTCAAACACCTACATAACTAGTTTATCACACTACAGCAGCGTGCTGTTACAGGACACGATACGGCGATTACTAGGCTACCACATTCCCAGAGGTGTACTTCTAGGTGAGTGACATCAGCAGCCTTGCCAAAGTTGAATATATGTATTGCATGGAGTGTGAGTAGCCTAACGAGCATTTCACTCTACACAGTCAGAGGCAGACAGGCACACACACAAACACACACTCACACAATTGACAGGTCTGGGGTTAGTACTACTACCTAACTACTCTGTCACTACAGCAGTACGCAGTTATGGGATGCGCCATGCATATTACTGTGCTATAGCTCTCCCACAGGTGTAATTCACATTGGATGACCTCAGCAGGCTTGTCGTACTACTGCTATGGGGAGGGCAGTGTGTGCATGGGCCATGCCCCATCCTTGTAGGGGTTGATATGCCACATGCGGGCAAACATGGGGTCATATGTCACAGGTACATGTATACAACTACTAGATGGCTGCTTCTTTGTACAGTCTTGTTGCACAGCTGGCACATACAACAAATAGTCTGTCACGCTGATAGGTACTGGAGGCTAGTATCCGCAGTGGGTTACATCCGCACCTCATGTATTGGGAGCCCTTTGGCTGTGTGCCAGTTAGGACAGGCCCACATGGCTCCTTGTCACAGTCACCCTCTTCCACACATCTATGCCTGTGTACCTGTGGCTTATTATAGTGTGTTGTTATTATATATTTGTCTGTATTCCTATCCACTGTGTGTGCAAGGCAGGAGTGGTGCATACTGACATGTGTCCGCACTGAGAACTGCAACTTCCAGATATGTCTGGTCCACTGGTGTTTGCAGACATGGCCTTCATGTGTTTAAGTGTGTGAGCATGCCCAGTATGACCTCTCAGTATGTTGTTGACTGACATTGCCTTCATTTCTCTAAGTGTGTGAGCATGTCCAGTATGGCCATCTGTGTTGCATGTGTAGATCACGTCCAGGTTGTCTGTACTGTGGTGCTGACCTTTTGTTGTACACCGACAGGTAGCATGCTGTGTCTGCAGGGTATACATCAGTCATTTGCCATGGACTGTTGCTACATTTCTGCATAGCGGGGGGGGGACACCTGACTGTTTCTACCATTCTACACAGGGTTGGGGGGGCACACCTGACTGTTACTCTATGTGTACGTTGGATGGGGGGTGCAATTGACACTTGTACACATTTGATAGGACTGTACTGGTATGTCAGGTACTCCATTTCAGTCTGTAGTCTTACCTATCCTGCTGGCTAGGGCTTAGATCCAAGCTTTGTTTACCTACTTATTAGTGTCAGACTTCCTAGCCTTCACAACTTACATCCAACTTCCTGGCCTGCTGCAGTCTGTCTGTGTAGGTCTGGGGGAGGGGTTAACCATAGGCACATTCGGAGGCCATAGTACAGCATTTGTTTGTGTTTGTCTTCAAATGTCCTGCTGGCTGAGACTAATGCTGGGTATATGATCCTTCCTGACTGGTATGTGTAGCTCTTATAGACACCCCTCTTGCTCAGCTCATTTCCTGCAGTGGGTTTTGTCACCCTGTGAAGTACTGACTACTATCGTGACTCCAGTATGTGTTAGAGATCTCATGCTGCTACTATGGGTGTCTACTCTCTGTTGCCTTGACATCCGGCCACCCAGGTCCCTTGCATGTTCACACCCATACCATAGCTACAGGTAAAAACATATTCTACTCCATTTGGCAATTGGTAGGTTGATTGACTTACCTTGAGGGTCTGCTGGACTTGAGCTTGGTGCTGGAGGGCTGCCTATGTCAAATGCACATAGTACACTCCCTATACATGGTTGGGCACAGGTAGTGTCATGTTTGGCATCCCTTTTACTGTCTGTGCGAGTCAGAGAGAGGTGTCATTCCCTGGGGCCCTACTGTGTCAGTGTATATGCTATGCGTTGCATCTTTACCAGGCCAGGGCATACTGGGCATGCCCCCTTCTACCTACTAGGGCAGGCTCAGGTTGTTCCTCCTCCGAGTCACTCTGTATCTGTACAGGCCTTGGCATTGGTGGAGGGCTGTGTGGCCCTGCCCTATGCTGTTCCTGCTGCAGCTGTTTCCGCAGGATCATATTGTGTAGCATAGCACATACCATTACTATTTGGGTACATGTAACTGGTGAGTACTGCAGGGCTCCACTGGATGTGTCCAGCCACCAGAACCGTGACCTTATTATATGTCTGGCCTGTGTGTGTCTGCATTATTATGGCGTTGTTGTTCAGGTGTGTGTGCATTTCTGATGGGTGTCATCAGCCACTGCTCCAGTGGGTACCCAGCATCCCCCACTAAGTGACCGTAGGGGATGTCTACATCGGCAAATCTGTGGTACAACTGTGTCAGTTGCCATATGTGTGAATTGTCATAGCTTCCAGGGCAGCCAGCAGACACATTCAGTACAATGCCCTGAGCATCACATATGACTTGGCAGTTGATGGAGGGGATGCCCATGTGGTTGATGTAGGCCCTACCCTGCTCACCGGGTGGTGCTTTGATGCATAAGTGCATGCAGTCTATAGCACCCACTATCCCAGGGTAGTTAGCTATTTGGTGGAAGAGACCCATATTGTGGGTCAACACCTCATGTGTGTTGAGGAAATATACGTGCTCACTAGCATGTACTGACATGGCATCCAGGAACTGGTGGAATACTCTGGATGCTGATGCCTGTGAGATGCCCATGTTATCCCCAGTTGTAGTTTGGGAGGTACCTATGGCTAGTATACCTAGGCCTATACATACCTTGGTATCCACTGGGATGGGTTCCCCCTCGGCCAGTGTGGTGTGTCAGGTGTGGCCTGCACAGCTCAATGATTTGCTATAGGAGGTCTCTGTCCACCCTATAGCTCTCCACTATCTCCAGCTCATGTAGCCCCTGGTAGGTTACCCTGGGTCTGTACACTCTTCTCTGTCTCCTCACTGTGGGTTGTTCAGCAGCATTGACATCCTCACCACCCTCAGCCTCTTGCACTTGTTGTTCTATGTTGCTTGCTGCAGCCCTTCTCATTTTGTAGGTTTGGTTTTAAAATTTCCGTGCTTGTATACACTGGTGGCGTGGAGTGTGGAAAAACCAGGGGGTAGGTGTTTGCTTGGTTTATAGTGGTGTTCTGGGCTGGGCTGGTCTATTTCTTGTGTGATTAGCTGATTCTGATACATTTCACCTGGCAGCTCAGCTAGTTCTCCTTGATTACCTTCCTACTGCTGTTTTCCCTTCCCATTGCCTCCCTATTTACGCCAGTGTGCGCACCACGCAGAGTGATCCAATGTGCACAGAGCTGCTTTTTCCTGGTTTAACTTCCTTTTTCTTCCTGTAAAACCCGGTGCATGACACGCACACCCGCGTACACTTTGTAAAGAGTGCTAAGCAGGTTTAGACACACCCCTAGCTTACCTGTACTAAGCTAGGAGCAATTCCAAGCCACAGGTCTCCAATTCACTTATAGTATGCCTGACACACCCCCATGATGTCACCTATATCCTAGTCTTGCACCCAGCAATTTATACTCTTACACTCT
>NC_056737.1:290690888-290725888 GCF_019279795.1 Protopterus annectens
TGCTGCTTTCTGTCATTTTATAACAACTTCGATTTCTTCAAAAAACATTTTTTTCAGTTAATTGCATATTAATTTTCCCTAGATGCAACATAGTTTTATAGGTTCATAGGAGATTACTAGGCACTAGGCAAATGGCTTAAGAACCCTTTCAAGCCTAGCGAGTATAATCCGATTGTACACAAAATATGGCCCCTAGGGGCAAAAAGTTGGTATGAATTTGTGTCTATGCCTTGAGTATTTTACAGATTGCCCCTTCCCATAAAGGACATAGGTGTTACTCAGGTGTGAATTTGTGATTTTCCATCCATTGAGCCAAACAGGGCCAGAGAAGAGCTCTGCTAAATGTGAATTTGAAGTCTGTTCCAAAAAAGGGGCAATCTCTGGAATTCCTCTTATGCTAAAGTTATTACGCCTGCTTCTGGCTTCTAGAGCTTAAATTTTTTGTTGCAATTCTTTAATTGTGTTGTTGCTGGTCTAAAGCCTTTGCTGAAGTTCATTTATTTTTAGTTCATTTTCCATAACTTTGGCTTCACTTTGCTCTAGTCTAAGCATAATTTGGTCCAGAGTAGAGCCAAATGTAGTTATTTTATTTGCAAAACTTTGCACTTCTAATTGTAAGGGTTGCAGAGCATTTTAAGGTCTTCCAATGTTAAAGATTGTTCCTGTTTTGATCTTTGACAATACACAACTTAATTCAATAATAAATTAAATACTAAGCTCTCTCTTGAATAATAAAGAACTCTTGGATGATATAGTAATAGAAAGACCCCACAGAGCTATAAGGTGTGCACAAACAAATGACTCTCTGAGGCAAATATATGTCAGACTGCTTAATTCCTTAATTCAGCACATGTTCAACAAATACTAGCAGCATACAAAGCTAAAAAGAACTTTACATGGAGAGCACATAAAATCACAATAACTCAGGATCTCTCTTTGGAAATTAAATAAAACAGACAGAAACTTAGTAAATATTGTGCTTACTTTATTGAAAACAAGATTCGTTTTCAAATGAAATATCCTGCATCTTTAATTTTCTACCACAACGAAGAAGAAATATCCCTTGAAACCCCTGAGCAAGCAAATCCACCTTTCTGCATCTCTTCAAAGTTAACCCTGCTTGAAACAACCCAATTCATTTTCTCTGAACTCAAAACAACATTTTGGTGGGCTTCAGCAAGGTATTCTGCATGTTTCTATTTTAAAATAAGCTAAAAATAAAACCATTGTTTTATTTTTACAGCCATGGGGGTCCATTTTAGCATTTCAGCATTCTGTTTTCCCATAATCCTCTTCAAATCAGGAAGCTCTATGATCCTTTCACCTTTCAACTTTAATGACGTCATTAATGACTTGTTTCCAGCCCCAGTGCATCTCTGGGAATGGGAAAAACACTAAATCAAGTCGGGAAAGCTCTACAAACAATGAATATTCAACTTTTAACCAAACTTTGCTTTTCTCATAAAAGAAACCTCAAATTGTATGTTTCAAGCCTCTACACTGCTATAATTACAAAGAAGAAGGTGATAGAAGAAAATACCAGTCATTTGGAAAATTCTAGAAAGAAAAGGATATTGCTGCTTTTAAATATTTCAGCCTCCCTTCCTGCAGTATTACAAAACCTTGTGCTACACTGGATAAACCAAGGTACTGTCTCTTAGTAACTGCCTTTCATTTATAAATTCTTAAAAGCTACCTAAGTATGGCTGCATAAAGAAATTATTTAAAGGTGCTTTTCTTTAAGTCACTGCAGATATCAAGAAACAAGGATTGTTAAATGACATCTGGATCAATGAGTCTCATATAAACTCTTAAGTATTAAACACTCCCAAATGATTACAGCTATGCTTTCTTGTATTATACAACTATATAGGTGAAATGCTCTAACTAATCCTGGGGGGGGGTACTCTTCTTTTCTGAATAATGCTTTGAAACAGGGTGATGCAATTTGGGTTGTGACTTTTGTTTTATAATAGCCTAAATTAGTATATTACTTTGACTTAAGTAAGTTCTTATACATTGCTTAATCACTATCCTAATAGCATGTTGACTGGGTTGTATTTGAATGAGTCTATGACTAAATGATAAATAGAGTCCTTTCTTGCATACATATGTGAGAAGGTGACACTGACTAGTTGAAAACAAATGAGTGGATATGGACGCGATCTATCTCAAGTTTTGGATTATGGTGTCATATTTTTATTCTTTGTATATTTGGATAACAAAAACAGATGTTGTATGTATATTGCCAGTATATATATATAAATAAGGAAGTTTCCAGTAGCTTTAAAGAGTATAGTTAGTTGCTTATAAAATGATTACTCTAACTGTTTTGGAACTTCAAAGTGCTGCCTTTTCTTTTAAGTTTCTTTTAGATCTGTTCTATATAAAATGTTGTTTAGTAAACTTTTTAATAACTTTTGAAATATTAAGAACTAGAACATATTATTGCCTCTTATTATAAACATTTTCTAAGAATTTACTTTCTCTTACTTTACACATACCCTTTACTTGAATAACTAACATTATTTTGAGAGGTCAGAAAATCATTATACTGTAAATAACAAATAAAAGAAGCAGTCTGTGCTCAGTCTGTAGCTGATGATTGTTCACATTTGGAACATTCTAGGTACTTTTGACATCCCTCTGCTAAATGTATATATAACTCTAATACAAATAATATTTTTTCTTTGCTTTTCCACTCATGCACAATTACCAATACAGAGGGATGGGTGGATAGGCACCTATGTGGGGTATAGGAGTTTAGAAGTCACTGCATCAATTTTAAAGCTTAACACACTAACAGACACGTTTTATTACTATTTCTCTGTTTATCAGACAATGAACATCATGATAAGTAAATTAAGACATGGTATCAATAGAAAGTCAGAGTTTACCACAAAGTCCAAGCAATCAAAATACTTCCACAGTTGAAGACAACCGACCCAAAAAAGTAATGGAACTGTCTTTAATGGACGTAACAAAGATGTAAAACCAAACAGCAGTCAAAATTCGATCAAGCGCTTTCGCCTGGTTAGTACCAGGCTTTATCAAGATGTATACTAAAAAGACACATTGCTTTATATAGTCATTTACTGGTCACATGACCTGCAATTAATTATAACTACAGATTCAATTAATTGTATTCTTAAAGACGTCTTGACATAGCATATTATATAGACCTTAATACCTTGTATTAAAAACCAATATTTACAACAAATATAATGTTTAAAAACATGCCTATGCATAAAAATGAAAAAAATAAAAATATGTTCACATACTATGTTCACATACTAATAAAGTGTTATTAAACTATAAAATCATGGTATCAATAGACTTATGGAACGTTAAAGGGATAGCAGAGAAAAAAAGAGATTTAATAATGCATCTCACATACCAAAGCAAGGCTAATGTAACCTTCCTGCAAGAAACTCACTTGGATGAAAAACTGTGGGATCGGGAAAGGAAAAGGAACTGGGTTAAGCAAATATTAGCTGCAGGCCATAATTCTATATATGGGGGGGGCCATTATAATAAACAAATCTTTCCAAGGAGAAATTAATTTTTTAAAGCTGATTCTAATGGAAGATGGGTATTATTTACTAGCGAATATCATAATCTAAATAAACCTTTACTCTTTCTTAATATATATAGCCCCTGCTCTAATCAACATCTCTTCATTTATGAAATCTTTAATATACTAGCTAACCACCCAAACCATTTGTATATCATCGGTGGGGACTGGAATGCTTTATTAAATCTAGACAAAGATAGATCACATAATGAAAATAGGCAGTCACAACATGCCACTATAGCACTTGAAGAATTATAAAATACTTTTGAACTAACTGACCCCTATATTAAATTCCAGTATGATGAAACAATATCAAGATTCACTTTCTTCTCAGCCACTCATAAAACCTGGTCCAGAATAGATGCTTTTCTAATTTACCAATCATTGCTTTTGAACACACTAAATTATGCTGTATCACCTAGAACTATCTCAGACCATTCAAAAAGCAGTCTCTTAATACATTTTCAAACATATAAACAAAATGTTCCTTATTTCAATAATTGGTCATTAAATCCTAAAAATCATTCAAAACCAAGAAACAGCACAGGAAATCCAGAATGTCATAGTCCAACTTCAAAATGACTTTATATCTACTCAAATTCTGTCTGATATACAATGGGCAGCTGCCAAAGCAGTCATTAGGGGTATAATTATCCAAAAATCTGCATGAGGAAAAAAAAGTACAATAAGTTTAAAAAAAGAACTAGAAACTCAAATAAATATTGCTGAATTAGAACTTCAGAAAAAAATACTCTAAAGACATGGAGGAAAAAGTAATAGACTGGAAAAAGCAATCACACAAACACTATCTAAAAAATATCTCCCTGTTAGAATTAAGGTCAATATATCAATATTCAGAATGGGCAAAAACACATTCAAAATTCCTAGCTAGACTAATTAACATAAAAAAATGGCCCGCCAAGAATTAAAGAAACAGTGTATGAAGAACTGGTGAAGTACAAGGACCAAGATACTGTAGATGCTTTTGAAGACATATATAAGAAACTATACAACATACCCTTATCACCATCTACAGACAAGTTTGGTGATTTTATACATAATATCAAATTTCCACAAATTAAGGAAGATAAAAAAACTCCTAAAAACACCCCTGCAACTAAATGAGATAAAAGCTGCAATAAACAAACTCAAACCGGGTAAATACCTTGGGCCTGGCGGCTACACCTCTGAATTTTATAAACTATTCATGGAACCTATTTCCAAAGTATTATTAAAAGTTTTCAACTTTATAATACAACATGGAATAACATATAATTATTTAAATAACTCCAAAACAGTGCTAATTCCAAAACCAAATTCTGACCCAACAGATCCAGCAAACTATAGACCAATAGCCCTGATAAATACTGACCTTAAGATCCTAGCTCATGTTATAGCAAATAGACTTAAGAATGTACTCGCCTCTATCATTTCCCAAGAACAAATGGGCTTTATGATAAACAGGCAAACAAGTGATAACACCCTCCTTTTAGATACCATTATCAGACTTCTTAACAGTGACAAATGCCCCAGATATGTCCTCACAGAGGATGCAACCAAAGCTTTTGATAGAGTTAATTTACATTTCCTATTTAATATATTGCCTTTATATGGTTTTCCTCAGGAATTCATAAGGATAACTAAGGTTCTATATCAGAAAGTTCTACCACTATTCAGATAAATAAGCTCAAAACTAACCCTATACTGTTATCCAATAGTACAATACAAGGTTGCCCTCTTTCCCCATACCTCTTTAATCTTTATCTAGAACCTCTCCTTCTGTTTATTTCACAAAAAAACTTCCATCACATACCTAGAATCTATAATACAAATCTTATATTCTCTGCTTTTGCTGATGACTTAAATATATATTTTCAACTTCCCACTACTGACCTCCCAAAAATACTTAAAGCTATAGATGAGTTCTCTGAAATCTCTAACTATAATTTAAATCTAAACAAATCCCACATATTTCCCATGAATCTTATAGGTCATAAGGATTTTTACTTTCCCATGAGTGAGATCAAGATAAGTTACCAGATAAAATACCTAGGAATAATATTTACTCCTGACTTTAAGGATATGATGAAGAATAACCTATTGCGTACATGGACCAGTATTGAAAGTAATATCAATAGGTGGAAGAATATTAATATGTCATTACTCTCAAAAGCTAGTGTTGTTAAGATGAACATTTTATGGAGAATACTCTTAAATGACTGCGGTGGTGGTGCTGCAGTAGCGTTGTCGCCTCACAGTAAAACGTTGTCCTGTTCGATTCTCAGCTAGAGTGTCTTCTGTGTGGAGACATGTGTGAATGGGCGTACCTTTGTTGAAGGTTGTGCATCAAATCTACTGCCAATCATTAGCGGACCGGAGTTCCGCTGTGGCAACCCCTAACCGGGAAAAGCCGAAAGACACAACAACTCTTTCAACTAAATGCTACTTTTTCAAATATTCCCAAAAAATTCTTTCTTGATATAGAAAAAGCTATATCAAGATTCTTATGGTACCCCAAATCCACTAGAATTAAATATGACAAACATGTACTTACCAAAGATAAAGGAAGATCGGGGCTACCTGATTTCAAACTATATTATAGTATAATTACTGCCTACAGACTAATACAGATAATAAGCCATGACCCGTATGCAAATATCTGGACACCCCAATGGATCAAAATCTGGTCTGAACAAATGAAATCCCTTGGGTATAACAGCAAATCCCTACCATGTTTAAACTTAAATCAAAATGGCATATTCACGAAGAATATACACCCACTAATTAAATACATGATTCTTACTACACAGAAATTATTTAAATCATTGCAATTATTAGATGCTCTTGCCTTTATACAACAACTCCACCTAAATCCCAACCTACTAATAAAGAATAAACCCTTAAATCTAACAAATTACCCTCTGATAAAAGATCTCACAGTATGGGAAATATGCCAATGGAGAGAATCCAATATACAACAAAGAACTAAATCTTACTAAGAAATATACCGTTATTCTTACCCAAATCCATTATCTCATAAATGCTAAATTCTCACAAACACAAGTCGACTTGCAGGATATAAAAGTTCAACTAGAAAAGAAAAAGCAGCAAATGCACTGTGTGCAAAATTCCGTCTCTGTGTCTTGGAAATTCACCCCTATTCAACGCTCATACCAGTCCACAACACCTTCAATGAAACCAGGTAGAAGTGAATAAAAGTTTATTGTAATGCCAACAAACAAAGAATGGTTAAGCGCTTTCACTTGAATAAAACAAGCTTCCTCAGAACACCATAGCTTGCATCACAGTTGTTTAAATAACTTTTTTGGCGCCAAAATTCAGTTTGAAATTTTAAAGCTATACACACATCCTATAACCATTGTTCTCTGTTCATAAAATCTTAAATAATATTCATATTATTTCTAAAATCAATGTTACATATAATATATGTTGATAAAATGCACAAGTTAAAAAACTGAAAAAATGTTAACAAAGACATTTGCATCTAGATCATATCAAAACATGTTTAAAAACATATGACAAAGTACCTTATAAATAGTTCATTTTAAGGCCAGTAGTGGTTTGACAGATACAGTGTCATTTAAACCTGGTATAGTCGAAGCATCCGTGTATATTTGCCACCAAAATTCTTTATATAATAATAAATTATTAAAGTCACCCCCTCTATTATTGGTGTGCACAATGTCCACTATACCAAAATTAAAATAATGTTTATCACCATGTTGTTTAATATGTTTATACAAAGCATTTTTTTCATCCTTCCTTCTGATGCTGTAAAGGTGAGAGTATATACGTTTATTTAAACTCCTTTGAGTCTTACCTATATAGAATCCTGAACATGTTCTACAGATGGCAATATACACCACCATTTTAGTTGTACAGTTGCCCCCACAGAATTTAATTCTAGTGTGTTTGTAATTATCCAGTTTCACACTGTCTCCCTGAAATATGGTGTGACATTGTTTACATGCCCCACATTTTGCAGTTTTCATGTATTCTGTCTTCTTAATAAAGATACCGTTCTCTAAAATGGATTTTATGTTGGCCCCTACCTTGTAAACAAACCTTGGGCATTCACCTAATGTGGGTGCTATATCTTGATCAGCAGATATTATATGCCAG
This sequence comes from Protopterus annectens, assembly GCF_019279795.1. Taxonomy (NCBI): domain Eukaryota; kingdom Metazoa; phylum Chordata; order Ceratodontiformes; family Protopteridae; genus Protopterus; species Protopterus annectens. Next base: position 290,698,606 of record NC_056737.1, read on the forward strand.
TTATTCATCAGAATCTTCTTGACTTTACCTGAATATATGCCAAATTCCAAAATGCAAGATTTGCCAAAAATGCAAGTTTCAGACTTCATATCATGCAATATATCCACAGTCGAAACAGTAGCTGTCCTATATTTTTCACCCAACAAAGGCTTGTACTGGTTACCCCATTTCTTCACAACATAATTACTTACATTTTCCATGACTCTAACGTCATACCCTCTGTCCTTAAATAAGGACGTTATAAATTTCACCTCATCCAACATGTCCTCATACCGTGAGGTCATCCTAACTGCTCTAATAAGCTGACCCTTATATATATTCGTGAATTGTTTCTTCGGATGGTAGCTAGAATATTCCAAATAACTATTCGAAAAAGTGTTCTTTCTATAAATTTTGGATTTAAACTCATCCCCTATTTTTGACACAAAAGTGTCTAAATAAGCTACACCTTTGTGACTACTAGAGGAGGTAAATTTAAAAAAAATTACTGCTACTGTTAATGTATTGTAAAAATAATGCTAGCTGTTGTTCTCCACCATCCCAAATCAAATATATGTCATCAAGGTATCTGACATAATATTTTATGTATGTCATAAAGTGACTATCTAAAATAGTCCTCTCTTCCCATTCAAGCATGACCAAGTTGGTGTATATGGGAGCACAAGCTGCTCCTATAGCTATGCCTTTGGTCTGCTTGTAATATTCTCTCTCAAATATAATGTAATTATGCTCGAGAACCAGGGACATCATATCCGTGAGAAGACAGATGGTGTCCCATTGGATATCTGTATGTTTTCTTATACTCGTAGCAAAAGCTGATAGACCATCTTCTTTAGGTATAAAAGAAAATAAGTCTATGACATCAATAGTCACAAATATCAGATCTGAACTAGATAGGTAAATAGGATACTGTTTCAAAAAATCCCATGAGTCCTTAGCTATATGTGGAATAGTGGTGTATATGTGTTTCAAGTAGGTATCAATAACCTTACCTATATTGAACGTCTTAGACCTACTCCCTGATATAATGGGTCTAAAGGGCGGTTCATCTATATTCTTGTGAATTTTAGGAATACCCACTATAGAAGCTAATACAGGATGTTTAACCTTGATGTAAGTATAGATGTCATTATTGATCCTGTTATCTAGTAAGTATTCTTCAATACATGTGTCTATTTTTCTATACCCTATGTTGATCTCATTCAAGGACAACATAGAATAATTTCCAGAATTGTGTAGTAATTCACGTATCTTACAAGTGTATAAAAAACTGTCATAGATGACTGCGCCCCCCCCCCTTAATCTGGTTTCATGATTCTGATGTTACTAGCACATCTTAATTCCTGTAGTACCCTACTCTCTTCTTTTGTTAAATTGGAACTAATCTGATGTCCATCGATTTGTCTATCCAACTTGCAAATCTGTTTAGTCACTACTTTATCAAAGATAGAAATGGTGGGGTGCATGGGGGGTATATATGTACTTTTCTTTTTGACTACTGGGATGAACGGCTCTGCATGAGAAATGTTACCCACTGTTTTTTTATCTTTAAATAAAATAGCCAGGTTAAGCTTTCTCACATATCTTTTTATTTCACAAATACAGTCCACTAGATTGCATCTTTTAGTGGGAATAAATTTAATCCCCTTAGATAGTAAATCAACGTGTCCAGTATTTAAAATATAGTTAGTGTATTTGTATATATTAAAGTTCCTATAGGTGTAAGTGACACCATCCTGTAGGATGCCTACATTATTATTACTGGACTCACCTATTGTCTCAGTAACAACTGAACCAAAATTTAACGTGGGGTCCTTGGATATGGATGGTAGTGAGAATCTCTTCTGTAACCCCTCGTCCACTTTCTCTCCCTCCCCTTGTGTTCTCCGTATAAAAAAATCAGAGTTAGCATTTCCATCAGAACTAGATTGTTTGTATGTATTTACAATTCCTGTCTTTTGGTCCCCCCTCACATACTTAGGGTACTTACTGTGATCTTTTTCCCATAAATAAGCTGTGCCTCTTTTATATTGGTCCAAGTCCCTATATAGTTTTTTCATCTTACGTTTATATATTTTTGAAATATTAGATTCAGCATAGGAGAATTGTTTGACATACAAATTCTCCCACTGAGGAAAAAGTAAGTAATTTTTAATCAAAGTGTTTAATTCTTCCACCTCCTTAATTAAATAAACCAGCTTCTCATCATTAAATTTCATCAACACAGACATATACTTAAAACCACATTGGTCAAATAAACTTTTAAAATCTGACTTAACATTTTCAGTAATATTCACACCCATAGGTAATTTAAAAAACCTGAGTCCCATCGGGACTACTTTTAGCTCTATACATCTGGAAAGATAGGCATTATCCAGTTTAATACTGTTTATTAGAACCAACTTTTTACCCAAATCATATATGAAATCCTTTAAAGTACCTTTAGACTACTCCTTTGTAGTGTGTCTTTTGTCACTGATCTCTACAGTCGGATCAGTATCAAAATAACAATTCTTTTCAATGAATGTTTTAAATAGATCCAAGTTTACATGTTTCAAATGTTTACTTTTGCTGTTACTACTAACATCAATATTGTCCATCATACCATTGTCAACAGTGTCAATATTGGTGTCCATACGCTTAGCTGTAGTACCATCTGTATTCAAACCCTTTGCTGTAGTACTATAAGTAAAATGTGACTTCATTCTTTTAGGCTTAGTGCCTATACGATAAGCTTCTTCATTAACATCACCAAATGAGAAATCAAATGTGAAGTCAGGAGTACCAATTTTACTACTACTCCTTTGAGAGCCTGCTAATGAGACAGGAGGTATATCCAAAGAAATAATGTTTGTACTCACAGTATTTGCCATAACAGTACTTTTACAGGAACCCTGTCCATTAGCAATGGTTGTTGAATATGTCGACAAATTAGACAGTCTTAAAACATCTTCTTCACAGTTAGTATTCCCTCGACCAGTATCAGTAATACAATTCTTGTTGTCATGGCTGTGTTCTACCTCTGAACTGTGGCAGTTATTTTTCCCTTTATAAATATCTAAGAAGGAGCTGCTTAGTTGATTAAGTAGGGTAGTAAGCTTGCTTACCTCTCCCTTCAGTTCAGTCAATTCAGCTTTCACCGACTGATAATCCTGGTGTGCAGTCAATTCAGCTCTTACCAACTGAAAATCCTGGTGTACAGGACTGTGTAATGAATCCCGATCAGACTCCATGAGACCCAACTCAGAACTCAACTGAACCAAACAGTGCAGCAACCATAAAAGTTCAACTAGAAAAGAAAAAGCAGCAAATGCACTGTGTGCAAAATTCCGTCTCTGTGTCTTGGAAATTCACCCCTATTCAACACTCATAACAGTCCACAACACCTTCAATGAAACCAGGTAGAAGTGAATAAAAGTTTATTGTAATGCCAACAAACAAAGAATGGTTAAGCGCTTTCACTTGAATAAAACAAGCTTCCTCAGAACACCATAGCTTGCATCACAGTTGTTTAAATAACTTTTTTGGCGCCAAAATTCAGTTTGAAATTTTAAAGCTATACATACATCCTATAACCATTGTTCTCTGTTCATAAAATCTTAAATAATATTCATATTATTTCTAAAATCAATGTTACATATAATATATGTTGATAAAATGAACAAGTTAAAAAACTGAAAAAATGTTAACAAAGACATTTGCATCTAGATCATATCAAAACATGTTTAAAAACATATGACAATGTACCTTATAAATAGTACATTTTAAGGCCAGTAGTGGTTTGACAGATACAGTGTCATTTAAACCTGGTATAGTCGAAGCATCCGTGTATATTTGCCACCAAAATTCTTTATATAATAATAAATTATTAAAGTCACCCCCTCTATTATTGGTGTGCATAATGTCCACTATACCAAAATTAAAATAATGTTTATCACCATGTTGTTTAATATGTTTATACAAAGCATTTTTTTCATCCTTCCTTCTGATGCTGTAAAGGTATGTCAAACAATTCTCCTATGCTGAATCTAATATTTCAAAAATATATGAACGTAAGATGAAAAAACTAGATAGGGACTTGGACCAATATAAAAGAGGCACAGCTTATTTATGGGAAAAAGATCACAGTAAGTACCCCAAGTATGTGATGGGGGACCAAAAGACAGGAATTGTAAATACATACAAACAATCTAGTTCTGATGGAAATGCTAACTCAGATTTTTTATACGGAGAACACAAGGGGAGGGAGAGAAAGTGGACGAGGGGTTACAGAAGAGATTCTCACTACCATCCATATCCAAGGACCCCACGTTAAATTTTGGTTCAGTTGTTACTGAGACAATAGGTGATAATAATGTAGGCATCCTACAGGATGGTGTCACTTACACCTATAGGAACTTTAATATATACAACTACACTAACTATATTTTAAATACTGGACACTTTGATTTACTATCTAAGGGGATTAAATTTATTCCCACTAAAAGATTCAATCTAGTGGACTGTATTTCAGTAGTTAAAAAGAAAAGTACATATATACCCCCCATGCACCCCACTATTTCTATCTTTGATAAAGTAGTGACTAAACAGATTTACAAGTTGGATAGACAAATCGATGGACATCAGATCAGTTCCAATTTAACAAAAGAAGAGAGCAGGGTACTACAGGAATTAAGATGTGCTAGTAACATCAGAATCATGAAACCAGATAAGGGGGGGGCGCAGACATCTACGACAGTTTTTTATACACTTGTAAGATACATGAATTACTACACAATTCTGGAAATTATTCTATGTTGTCCTTGAATGAGATCAACAAAGGGTATAGAAAAATAGACGCATGTATTGAAGAATACTTACTAGATAACAGGATCAATAATGACATCTATACTTACATCAAGGTTAAACATCCTGTATTAGCTTCTGTAGTGGGTATTCCTAAAATTCACAAGAATATAGATGAACCGCCCTTTAGACCCATTATATCAGGGAGTAGGTCTAAGACGTTCAATATAGGTAAGGTTATTGATACCTACTTGAAACACATATACGCCACTATTCCACATATAGCTAAGGACTCATGGGATTTTTTGAAACAGTATCCTATTTACCTATCTAGTTCAGATCTGATATTTGTGACTATTGATGTCATAGTCTTATTTTCTTGTATACCTAAAGAAGATGGTCTATCAGCTTTTGCTATGAGTATAAGAAAACATACAGATATCCAATGGGACACCATCTGTCTTCCCACGGATATGATGTCCCTGGTTCTCGAGCATAATTACATTATATTTGAGGGAGAATATTACAAGCAGACCAAAGGCGTAGCTATGGGAGCAGCTTATGCTCCCATATACGCCAACTTGGTCATGCTTGAATGGGAAGAGAGGACTATTTTAGATAGTCACTTTATGACATACATAAAATATTACGTCAGATACCTTGATGACATATATTTGATTTGGGATGGTGGAGAACAACAGCTAGCATTATTTTTACAATACATCAACAGTAGCAGTAATTTTTTAAAATTTACCTCCTCTAGTAGTCACGAAGGTGTGGCTTATTTAGACACTTTTGTGTCAAAAACAGGGGATGAGTTTAAATCCAAAATTTATAGAAAGAACACTTTTTCGAATAGTTATTTGGAATATTCTAGCTACCATCCGAAGAAACAATTCACGAATATATATAAGGGTCAGCTTATTAGAGCAGTTAGGATGACCTCACGGTATGAGGACATGTTGGATGAAGTGAAATTTATAACGTCCTTATTTAAGGGCAGAGGGTATGACGTTAGAGTCATGGAAAATGTAAGTAATTATGTTGTGAGGAAATGGGGTAACCAGTACAAGCCTTTGTTGGGTGAAAAATATAGGACAGCTACTGTTTCGACTGTGGATATATTGCATGATATGAAGTCTGAAACTTACATTTTTGGCAAATCTTGCATTTTGGAATTTGGCATATATTCAGGTAAAGTCAAGAAGATCCTGATGAATAACTGGCATATAATATCTGCTGATCAAGATATAGCACCCACATTAGGTGAATGCCCAAGGTTTGTTTACAAGGTAGGGGCCAACATAAAATCCATTTTAGAGAAGGGTATCTTTATTAAGAAGACAGAATACATGAAAACTGCAAAATGTGGGGCATGTAAACAATGTCACACCATATTTCAGGGAGACAGTGTGAAATTGGATAATTACAAACACACTAGAATTAAATTCTGTGGGGGCAACTGTACAACTAAAATGGTGGTGTATATTGCCATCTGTAGAACATGTTCAGGATTCTATATAGGTAAGACTCAAAGGAGTTTAAATAAACGTATATACTCTCACCTTTACAGCATCAGAAGGAAGGATGAAAAAAATGCTTTGTATAAACATATTAAACAACATGGTGATAAACATTATTTTAATTTTGGTATAGTGGACATTGTGCACACCAATAATAGAGGGAGTGACTTTAATAATTTATTATTATATAAAGAATTTTGGTGGCAAATATACACGGATGCTTCGACTATACCAGGTTTAAATGACACTGTATCTGTCAAACCACTACTGGCCTTAAAATGAACTATTTATAAGATACATTGTCATATGTTTTTAAACATGTTTTGATATGATCTAGATGCAAATGTCTTTGTTAACATTTTTTCATTTTTTTAACTTGTTCATTTTATCAACATATATTATATGTAACATTGATTTTAGAAATAATATGAATATTATTTAAGATTTTATGAACAGAGAACAATGGTTATAGGATGTGTGTATAGCTTTAAAATTTCAAACTGAATTTTGGCGCCAAAAAAGTTATTTAAACAACTGTGATGCAAGCTATGGTGTTCTGAGGAAGCTTGTGAAAGCGCTTAACCATTCTTTGTTTGTTGGCATTACAATAAACTTTTATTCACTTCTACCTGGTTTCATTGAAGGTGTTGTGGACTGGTATGAGCATTGAATAGAGGTGAATTCCCAAGACACAGAGACGGAATTTTGCACACAGTGCATTTGCTGCTTTTTCTTTTCTAGTTGAACTTTTATGGTTGCTGCACTGTTTGCTTCAGTTGAGTTCTGACTTGCAGGATATAAACTTAGTAAAACTAATACTAGAAAACCTCGAGATGAAAGGGAAAACAATTTCTAGGACATATAAACTTGTAACAAACATAAAACACCGGAATTCTCTATTATTTTCAAACTATTGGCAAGAAAAAAAACAATCTCTGACAGATGAAAATAAGAGACTGGCCATTGAGGATACGATAAAATTCATTCCTTTTAAGAAGCTGCTATATACACAAATTATGATAAATAACAATGTATACTATACCCCATCAAAACTAAATAGGTTCAATTTCAACTTCTCACCTATATGTCCTCACTGCCAAAACCAAACTGCTGATATTCTCCATGTTATGTGGAAATGTAGCAAGGTACACAACCTATGGTGCTCTTTAAGAGCTAGGTGAGAGAAGATGGGATATGAAAAATCAACCCTGTCATGGGAGGCAGCTATATTACACATTAACACAACTCAACTTCCAAAAATAAAAAAACATGTCCTTATCACAATATGTGCCCTTATTAAATTTGATATCACTAAAAATTGGAATGTCACATCTCCAATTACATGGGAAGGCTTTAGCAGCCTTGCTATTAAATATATCTCATCTCGCAAACTAGTTTATACGAAAACAAAAAATAAACACTATTATCAGAAATATTGGAGTTACTTACTAGATGTAATTCTTAACAAAGAAAGATAGTCTGTACACTGGCATGATAAGACAAAGTTATATTATGCAATAACTGCATTATAACCAGTTTTTATTTTTTTATTTTTTTTCTCTCTTCTTTCCTTTTTTCCTCTTTATATATCTAATTGTATTCCCTAATTACATTCAGTATAATAAGTGGCTGAATTTCTATATTTATCTTCTTCATAAAATATGTCCCTTATACTATCCCTCACTTTCTTAAGTGATGTTAAAAACCTTTTATACTCCATTTGATGATGTAGTGACTTCTAGTGTATATAGTGTATATATATTTCTTGTGTTATTAGTTTTTTGAGTATTTCCTTTTTGTATGTACTGTTTGTTTTGTGTGTTTGATTGGCTGTATCGCTGTTAATATCTGAAAATTCAAATAAAGAGATTTTAGAAAAAAAAAAGAAGGGGCAATCTCTGAGACACATATCTGTCTCTCCAGAATGTTTTGTTTGAGTTGCTGACTAAGTCGGGTAAGCTTCATGTTTGACTGATGGATGTGTAGCAGCTCTATCAGGGCTAAATTTGTGAGTGCCTTTTAGGTCAGGTATAGGTCACCCCTTAATAGTCAGTAGTTGACAGAGTAAAGGGATAGGGCTTTTAGTCTATCTACATAAGCCATGTTATTTACATCCTGTATTTTCTTTGTGAGGAACCTCTGAGGTCACTCCAGCTGCTGTAAGTGCCTAGTCAAGTACATGCCAAATGGCGCATTGTACTTGATCATTGGTCTAATGAGGGCTGAATACAGTGGGACTACAATTTCTTTGGATCTAGATGCCATACCTTTACTTATAAGTTGTGCCACATTGAAGGATTTCCTCACCACTGTGGACACATAGGTTCATAGGTAGGTACTAGGCTATTGGCCCTAGGGCCTATATAAGCCTAGCCAAAAAGATACCATGGCTTTTGCCACCCAAGAAAATTATTTTCCTGTGCTCCTGTTGAAAAGAGTCACAGAGGTGATCCCTAGGGTGAATTTCCCATTTCCCATCCAATCATCAAGCTTTTTCTTGAAGAGTGCTAATGAGGAGCTTTGTTTGATATAGATAGATAGTTTGTCCAGAGTATGGGAAGTCTCTGGGACAGGAATCTATCCCTCCAGCATGTTCTATTTATTGTGGTGACAAGGTTTAGGTCCCTAGAGCATGTAGCTTGGAGGGATTGGGATTTCTTTAAGTGGAGCATGTTCAGTAGCTATGGGTTTGATATAGCTTTGTATGTTAGGCAGAGATCGCCTCTGAGTAGGTGATATGCGATGGAGTAAAGCTGGAGTTTTTTGAGACGGCCTGCAGAGGGCATTTGTTTGAGGCTGGTAATCCTCTTTGTGAGGTATTTCTGTGGCCTTTCCAGTTGTTTTAGATGTCTTGTGAGGTACATACCAAAAGGAGCATTGTACTCTATAAGCAGAGGGGAGCATGACATCTTTTTTCCTGTATGAGAAACCTTTTGTGATGAGGTGTGCCATGTAGAAGGATTTCCTGACTACTGTGGTGATGTGATTATCAAAGGAGAGACTACTGTCCACCTGTGTCCCAAGGTCTCTTATCACACTTTCGGTGTTAAGTAGACTACCACCTATGCAGTAGCTCATGGGTACAGAGCTTTTACCAAAAGGGATGACAATGCACTTTTTGGCATTGAGCTTGAGGCCATGGCTTTCACACCAGGCATTTGTCTCAGTGAGGCCCTTTTGTAGGATGTCCACATCGTTAGGAGTTTTGATTATGGCTCCTAGTTTGCAGTCATCTGCGAACTTCATTAGCCAAAGACCTTCTGTGTTAGCCTGTACTTCAGAAAAGTAGACACCAAACAGGAGAGGACCCAGGACTGAACCCCGTGGTACTCCACTTGTCACTGGTCTGAAGTCGGATTTGGAGTCTGCTACTTTCACAGTGTGGGTTCTGTCAGTGAGCCAGTTGGCAACTCATCTAGTGACATAGGGATTTATACCAAGTTTAGTGAGTTTATGTATAATTCCAGAGTGAGGGATGGTGTCAAAAGCCTTAGCGAGATCTAGATAGGCTGTGTGAACCACCTTACCCTTGTCTACGGCTTTGGTGACTGCTTCAAAGAAGTCTGTCAGATTTAGGAGACATGATCTGCCTTTTACAAACCCGAACTGGGTGGGGTCCAGCATTTGGAGATTACCAATGTCTTTGTTTATAAGTTCCATGATACGTTCCGTGCCCTTACAGACCAGGTTCATTAGGCTAATGGGGTGGTAGGTCCTGGAGTCCGTGGTGGCTCCCCCTTTGTGGAGTGGGATAGCCATTGTTGTGTGCCATTCAGTGGGAACAAAGCCTGAGGTGAGGCTATGATTGAACATGGTGCATAGGTGGGGTGCCAGTTCATTTTGTAGCTCGTGTAGAATGCAGCCTAGGATGTTGTCAGGTCCCATTGATGCTGTGTTCTTGGCTTTGGAGAGTGTGGTTTTTACCTGTGCAGCCATGATTACAGGAAATTTGCATTCTTCCGGTATAGAGATAGGCCCTTTAGGGGGTGAGAGGGGAGTAAAGTTAGCACTGAACCTATCTGCCAGGATTTTGGTAATATCAGTTGGTTCTGTAGCCAAGTAAAGAATAAGTGTAGTATTCATACACCACAAGGATGACAGATATAAAATTAGTGCAGGCTTTCGTGTTCTTAGGATGCTAAATATGCCCAGCCTTGACCTTGCCATGACACACCCATTGGATAAAAAATAAAATACACTAATTTCTTGTCACTTATCACAGGGCTGTACATCATTCAACTAGAGAGGCAAAATATGCTCAGGGTAAGGAAGTATTAACTCTTACAACTGAATATACCATTCTAGTTGTACCTGCAACCTCTGCAAGTAATTTACATGCAATGTAATCTATGTGAATAAGATCTGTAATTTACACACAGTGTAATCTGTTTGAATAAGATCTGCAGAGTTACTACTGGATCACCATAAAATGAACATCATGGTTTAACTTTTCTAGAAGTAGCTTGACTTTTATATAAATCATCAAATGAAGCTTCTACTTGATGTCTTGATTTATAAGCTTATTACCTTAATATTGCATATTTTTCTGCTGAACTCTGATAATCAAACTGATTACAGGTATCTTGAGGTCAAGTATATTGGTTTTAAGTACCACTTGACATTTTCCACTATGTATTAATATGTGCTTACAAAGCTTTCTCCACTGTAGGCACCAGAATACAGAACTTCCCCTTTTGCCATCTGTTACTTTAGCATCTTTACTGTACTTTAATATGAAGGAAAATGGACATGTACATAAGTTGTTACATCATATGCAGTTTATAGTGTATGTGAACTAACTAGATAGATTAGAGGTCAAGGCAGTGCCTACAGTGTAGCTAATAGCATTAAGTATATATTTACTATTAGAATTTTATGCTCAACAAAACATTCCTAATACTGTTATTATGTGTTAAATAATCACATATGCCTTCCTATTTTATTTTAATGACAAAATAGTAGGAAAATAAAATAAATGTAACCGCTCCGTAAAGGTCGATAAAATGTACAGGAGGAGAAAATAAAATAATAAATATAAAGTCGACTGACACAGCTATAAGGCAAACAATAAAACAGTTTAATGAAGAAAAGTTAGCACTTTCGCAGCAACCTGCTGCTTCATCAGACTTACAATAAAACAATTGTAACAGCCATATTTAATGTAAAAATCACCAATCCCTTTAAACCAATACATCACATGACATTAGCTACCTAACACAAACCCTTCAATGGGGTAAATTCCTCCTCTTTGAAACATGTTTAATTGAAATGCATCCATTAAGACCTGGGGGCTTGTCATCATTTAAGCTGATAATCCACTTCATTTCTGAACATTCTGTTAGATTAACTAATTCCCCAGACCTAAGACTTTCAGGTAACACTTCTAACACTGCAAATCTAAACTTGTGGTCATTTCCACTTTCTGTTACATGTTTAGCAAGTGCATTGGTCTGTTTACCTTTCTTGATGTCCCCTAGGTGTTTCAAGACTCTATCCTTCAAACTACGATTAGTCTTACCTACATAATAACAACTGCAGGTAAGGCAGACAGCACAATAAACCACATTCATAGTAATGCAACTAGCACAGCATGTCAATTCTATCACCTTATTAATACATCTAAGGTGAACAAAAGAGACATTACAGATAAAATCACAAGCAGAACAATGTCAACAAGAAAAAGCACTAAGTCTCTCAGTCCTAAACTGAGATTTAACATAACAGTTCTTATAGCACAACCATCATTTCAGGGAAAGATTATTCTTAAAGGAGAACTTGGATACAGGAAAAACTATATCAGTTACAGTATCATCCATTAACAGTATAGACCAAAGTTTTTTAAAAACTTCACAGAACTCATCAACATTACTAGAAAATGTAAGGAGTATCCTAATGACTTGTGTACTTCATATAGGCTGTTAAAAACTATAATGGTGTGTAGAAAAATAAGGTTGTGCAGCTGAATCCCTAAGGGCATATACCTCACCCAGTGTTTTATATATCTCAGACTTTGTATAGCCTCTATCAATAAACTCACAACTGCCTGACATAATGCAGCATATGCTTTATCTTCCTGATCATGAAGTCTCATGATCCGTAAAAACTGTCCCTTAACCACATTCTTGGAAATGTGTCGGAGAAGCATCAAAATAGGATTATTTCCTGCATAAAATCCCATAACCCCAAAAAGATGTGCAAAGCCCCCATTTGCCTAGCCATATGCTTAACTTTTCATGCTCAAAGATCATACTGCTTGAAACCAAGTATTATATGATAAGTGAATTTACTTTATATTATATAATGAAAATATCACATGGCAAGGGGTAGAAGTTATGTTGTTTCTATATTTTCTTTTAGCCTTGAGAATTTGATTCGGAGGGCAACTTGGCCATTCAGGAGTAAATACCAGCATGACTTCTAAACAAGTTACATATTACAAATAGCAGTTGTATATAAATAGGAGGTTATTTTAGTAAAAAAGTATGTATGATTAATTATTTTTATATGGAGAGTCTGAGAATATTTATAAGATGTAATACATTTCCAACTCATGTTTATGAAGTAAATGGAGAACTCTGTAGTATGGTGGCACACTTGGCATTATGAGGGAAGTAGTATGACTGTTTATATATGTCTTTTTTTCCAAAATAAATATGTATATAGAAATGTTCAGTTTCTGAGGTTATAGTATAGTACTTGATATATTCTGCATTTGTCAGTTTCTGTATATCACCTTGCATTTGACTTGAAACCATTCCCAAGACTAATCGACTTGTACCACCCTTTATAAACATTTCACTTTTAGTTCAGATATAATATGACATCATTTTAATCTTGTTTTAATTGATCAAGTGCTTTCTGATGTATCATCGCCCATTCAAAATTAGTGTTTTTAATTAACTCTTTCAAAATTACAGTTATTGTACTGAAATCTTTAATGAACCTTGAGATATAATTTGCAATGCCTTACAAAATTCTTACTTATGTTGCATTGCTTTTGAGGATGTAAAGCCTTCCAATGCCACTCCCTTCTGTTTAAGATTGTAAAGCACTTTTGTCAGGAAAGTACAATGTTCCTGTTGTATTTTGCCAAACATAAATACATAATCAGTGTAATTTTTTAAATGTTTATATCCCTTGGATAACCTGCTGAATGAAACATTTTAGTATGTTTGATGTTGCTCTACCTTAAAGGCAGTAAAGTTTCTACTGGCTGGATGTAATTTAATGACAACCGGACTTAAAATTAAATGTGATTTGTTTGGCAGTATCATTTATCCTGAACAACACACTGACTGTGGTTAAGGATTTGTCTCACAGCTATCGGGTCCTGGGTTCAGTTATGACTTCCATTGACTCTTTCCTTAAAATTTGCATGACCTCACTATTTCTGACTATGTTTTTTTCTAGATACTCTGGCTTATCCTTAGGACATGGTAGTTGCGCGACTACTCAGATTTTCGGCCTTTCTTCCTCAGTATATGAACTATCTTAACATTGTCTCAGTGACCTATGCTGTGTCTGAGAAGGGTCTGAGAAGGACAGGTCACATACATAATTAAATAAATAAAATTAATAAAAAAATGTCATCCAAAGTTAAAGCTAAATGTCTTTGTTTCTTCCCAACTTGTTTAATACTCTCATGTCTAAACATATTCCAACTTCAGTAGATATCTTTAGTTTTAATGGGGCAACAGGTGGTGAAGCTTATAGTAATGGTATTGTTGCTTTTTTTTTGCAATGTCAGTTTTCTTTAACTTTTGCAATTTTCAACCTTCTTTCTTAAATCAAATGCTATTTTTTCTGTGGGCTTGAGCTGCTGACTCTGCATTTGGATGTGAGTGCATTTTCATATAACAAGTTAGTCTCTCATTTTGTTTCTAGAATTATGTACCTGTATCAGTTTAAGTGAGTTTGCAGTAGGATGTTTCAGAGATGATTCAGTGTTCAGAATACACACAAAGTTATTGTGCCTGTTGTTTCATTTATGTGTAGCTCTGCTTGGAAATAACCTTCTGTTTACAACTGACTTCCTGAGCTGTATGCAGATATATTACACTAATTTATTTATCTGTAGCCCCATGTTTATTTTGTAAAAAAAAAAATCATTATTTGTTATATCAACTTCCAGGATGTTCACTGCAATTGTTAAAATCCTTATAGATATACCTGGTTTTGTTATCTGTAATTTTCATAAACTCCATAGACTTAAGTAACTCCATCTTTATGTCCCCTTTTGCAGTCTGATTGTTCTTCTTTTATGTGGTTATTTTCCATTTTATCTGCTTTAACCATTTCAGGGCCATGGGGAGCAGGAGCCTATCTTGGCATTCAGTAACTCTAAATCATAAAGACAATAATGGATGGGATTCCACTGGATCACAGGATACACGGTCGCACACTACACAGACATACACAATCACACACACACGTACACACGCACATGCACAAACATACACATTTGCGTTATACAGATTGGTGATCTGTGGGTAGTTTGGAGTATAAACAATTCACCCATGACATTTCAAATGAGAAATTAAAGAATGTATGAATAACCAGCAAACCCACACACAGATAAAGGTTAGACATGCAGTTTCCATGCAGAAGCCTAACTGCGAGACAGCACAGTTGTGCTGAACTGTTTCCATACAAACATACAAATATTTCAGGCATAGGCAATAATGCCGTTCTAGCCTACCAATATACCAGAACAATTATTCCTAATAATATGTGTCAGGTTATTCTTAAAATATCTAAACTAGTGCTTGCTTCACATCATTTATTCCTATTTAATCTTCTACATAGGTTGTCTGATGATTCTTTACTACTTTTCGATAATCCCAAACATTCCCAGGGGTAGTTGTCTCTAAATGCCAACTATACCTGAATAAGGTCTCCTCTTAAATTTCTATATGAGACGCTGTGCAAGTTCAGATTGTTTAGTCCTTCATAATAAATTTTCACAACCATGGATGCCCTTGGTGTATTTCTGCTGTACTCTTTCCTGTTTATAGATGCCTATTTTCTTATAAAGTTTCCAGTTTGTTATTCCATACTCAATTCCAGGTCTAATGTAACTGTCAAACAATGTTTTCATCATTTTTCTGATTTCCCAGACCTTATCAATATTTTGATAGAACCTGTAGTTCTGTAAACATCATTAACTAAATGGTTAATATTATTGAAAAAACTCAAAGCCGATCTACCCATATACTATGGTCCTTAAATGACGCTACAGTTTCAATCAATGTGTGCTGCATTATATATATTCACCTTTTGATCTATGCTATACTGCATATGTTTTTTATTTGATGTATTTATAAACATATTATTCTCCTGTACCCCAATGGTCAGTTTAGTCAAGTTCTTTTGCATACATGCCATATCTATAACATGTGTAATCAATTTACCCATTTTCAACTTATTTGCATACAGACTATAGAACGGTGCAGATTGTAGAACACCTCAGAAGAAAAAGATAGATCTGAAAGATACAACCTAAATAACTATGGTCTTTGATCACAGCCTTGTGGGACACCCTGTCTGTAACCTCAATTTCACTTGTCCAATTGCTGTATGATACTTGCCATGTCCTATTTGTAAGCCATGCAGCTATACATCTTATCAAGATTACATCAATACCTAGATGTTCTAATTTATTGATCAGTGTTTTGTGTATGACCCTATTGAATGCTGAAGTCTATATGAATTACATCACAGTAGAGCTCGATTATGGTCAAATGGGGCCCTAGGCAATATAATGGACAAGCCCACCCATCACCACCACCACCAAACAGCCACTCCATTGTCCCATTATTGCATGTCTCTCACCCAGTTACCATAAACACTGTTTAAGCATCCATATTATTCTTTCCTCCATTAGAATGGGAGACCTCCAGGCCATTCAGTCCTGTACACTGTTCTAGCTCCATCCCATCAGCAACCTGCGAGCTCCACTATAGCTATCTTTGGGAAGTACATGCATGATTCTACATATTTGTAGTTTCCAAACCAAGTGGCACACTGCTTGCCACAAAGTTACACGAGGATTTTAATGCTGCAGTGATACATCATCAAGACAGCAAGCCAAGCTTCCTTTCTTCCTTCCTACAAGTTGGGCAAGATGGGGTTAGCTTCTCAGTCTAATCCTCCCTGCCTGGTCACTCCAGTGCCCATGTCACTGGTCAAGCACAGGTCATCAAGGGGTTCAGTCACAGCTTTTTCCCTCTGTGCCATAGGGTTGGGTAAGACGAAATTCACATTTATGAGTGTAAGTGAATAGTATAGAAATTGTAAGGGAGGGATTCAGCAGAGAATAGAAAGCACAGAATACGTTAAAATGTATTGTTCTCAGCCTTAGGTGTATTATGGCATGTTCTAATAAAAATCTTGACAATTTCTAAAGACTTCCCAAGTACATTTAATGTATCTCTTGGTAACTGCACTTTAAGGATAGTATGAAATGCATCCATAGAAGTGGGTGCATATCGTCACATGCCTGGCAGTGCACCCATTTAAATCTATGGATGCAGTCAGAGCTAGAGCATAGTCAAATGGGGCCCTAAGCTTGGTAAAAGATCACCCCACCCCCTACATACATTCCGATGCCCCATTACTTGTCACTCTACCCCAATTACCATAGACACTGTTGAAAACTGCTAGAGTGCATTCTATTTTCTTCTTTCATTTTGAAATGAAGAAGGATGTGGATTTAATTTGAAACATTTAATTTAATTTGAAGCATTTAATGTATTTATCCTTTGTTGAACAGGTTAATCTGACTAGCCCAGTAGCATTTTTTCAAGGGACACCCTTGGTGGTATTTATAGTACAAAAGGAAATTTAGCCAAGGCAACAGAGAATTTCTCCCTACTCTTTCTGATAGCTCAAGTGGATGTAAGAGATCTTAAAGCACCTACCATCAATGCAGACAGATAAGACTTTGGTTTAACGTCTCTTTTGAAGGAAGACATACACAGGTGCACTACAGTGTAAGTAATATAACTTCATGGTGTGGGAGTACACTCACATCCTTCCAAAAGAAAGAAAAGTATGCTACCTTTTCTGCTACTAACACTGCTTTCAAATGTTTAGCACAAAATATAGTGGCCATTTGCTAAACAAAATAGTTGTATACTGAACACAGACTTAGCATAAGCAGCAGTAAACAAAAGCTGACATTCATTGAAAATTAATCTGGCCAGTGGTGGAATAAGTGCATCTTGGTCCCCTGAGCTGTTTTCAAACTATGGGTCCCCTACATACATTTTTAGAATTATGCATAAATACTTGTGTCATTTGATTCGCCGTTCTGATTTAATGTATTTCTTGTTAAATACAGCAACATTTATTATTCGAGTGCATTTTAAATTTGAAGTTTTGAACATTTTTTCCATTAAGCAGTGAAACGTAATGTATGAACCAATAAATGATGAACGTGTCCATTTCAGAACATTTCAATCAAATAGGGTACGGTAGTTGAAGTAGAGCATTAAGGCCCTTGGCTCTTGTAGCCAAAGTACAGGGTTTCAGGCTGAGCAAGTTATCTGCCATCTCTAACTAGGACATTTCATACACACACACACACACACACACACACACACACCCACACCCACACACACATACGCACACACAGACACACATACACACACATGGACATACATATACACACACACACACACACACACACACACACACACACACACACACACACACTCACACATGCACACACACACACACACACACACACACACACACACACACACACACACACACACACACACGCACACATGCACACACGCACACACGCACACACGGACACACGGACACACACACACACACACATGGACATACATACACACCTACCTATCTTTTACCTTTATAATGCTGCTGGACAGAAAATGGTTCCAAAACAAACTATGTGCATTACCCAGGCTAGGCTGGTGCTCCTGTTCAGGCAGAAAATAGTATGTGCGTTCTCCATAAAAGCAGTAAGATATCCATAGTGCTGCTGCTGTTTCATAAAATTCGATCTAACATGTTTGCTCTGCATGTATTACATCATGTCTGTAAAGCAGGTAGAGGCATGCATGCACATAGAGAGACTGCATCCATAATGCTGGCACTTCTATTTTTTTAATTAATGTAGGATATTTTTTAATTAAGTTAATGCTGAGCCCAAGCCAAGCCAGTGGGGCCTAGGTAGTTGCCTAGGTTGCCTAGTGCTGGATCAGGCTCTGGACACACTTCACATATTCCCTCTGTTGATAGCATTTAGGTTAAACTTTAGTTTTTATCTTCAGTGGCATAATTGGAAGTGAGGTGTTACTTGCAAAAGCAGCAGTTGAAAGGGTTCACTGATGGAGTGAAAATACTGTTCAATACTTTGTGCATCGTGAACAATGCACTTTAAGTAAACTGCCTGCCTAGACATATTTGCTAGGCTGAATATAAAAGCAGGGTAAGTTAAAAAATATGATAGTGGGAAAAGGTAATTCTAGAAGTAAGGAGGTAAGGAAACAGATAATAAAGAGAATGTGTTCAGTAGTAAATAGCAATAAATGCAGAAGAAGAACTAAAAAGAGATGAGATTTACAACAGGCAGAGGAGATCATAACAGGAAACTATTACTGCCAGTGTTTTGATGGGGTGTAACTATATATTTAGTGGCATCAAGATAGGTGTGTGTGTGTGTGTGTGTGTGTGTGTGTGTGTGTGTGTGTGTGTGTGTGTGTGTGTGTGTGTGTGTGTGTGTATATGTGTGTGTGTCTCCTTTGAGCTTGTTAGTATGTGTGTGAAATAGTCCAGGGAAGTCGTACAGAAAGTACAATGAATTGATGAAACATAAACCACGTCCATGCATGCATGCTCATGTCATTCATTTATTTATTGTTTGAATATTTCAGAATGGATGTAATGCTGGCTTTGAGTTTATGACATGGGTTTGTTTTTCTCAGTTTCTGATCTGTATCATTTTATGGGAAGGTACTGTAGACTCTCTCAAAATTGATTTAGCACATCATGTCTGGATATACAGCGGAGGCTAGCCAGTACATTCAGATAAATTATTTTATTTTCTGCATTTGTCTACACACCTTGTTTAGGTCACATGTACAAAAACTGCACTGACCTTTAATCATAAGGTACTCTAACTCCCTTTATATTTGCTTTTTATCCTCTATGGCCAATGTTAGTAGAGGATATATGTACAGAGCACAGCAGTGCTAACATTTCCTGCATTCATCTATCCAGCTGTCATAGTATCAGATCAAAGGCACAGGAAAATTTTACTTGCATGTTATAATAAATATAAAAATCACTTTAATATGATTTCATATCTGACTCCCACTGAACCCCCAGCTATAAATTTTCTGAAATAAATTAAAAGTTTTTGCACTATGGAAGATAGGCATCAGTGCAGTAATCAACCCATGAAGCACAGTGTTTGCATGTCATATCAAAAAAATCAGAATCTAATTCTAAAATGCAAGACATGCTGTCCTACCTCAGGACACTTTAAATGCAATTACTTTTTGTTAATACATTCATTGCACTAGCAAAATAATTATCTTACATATTCACATAAAAACAAATGAGAATTTAGAATTTAGAAACACTGTGTTATTCACTAGTATGGATTCTCATTTTGTTCTCTCTCAACCACACCACAAGAGCAATCCATTGCTAGTCAATGCATGACCTTTTACTATATAAAGTAAGCACTGAGTCATTTGACTAGACATATCAATGGGAGCAAAACATTTGATTTTTAAGGAGATTTTACTTTTGAAAGTGTGTATTATAATAAAAACTGGCAAGACCCCAGGCATATCAGATGCAGTACATATTGTCTATATCGGGGGGGGGGGTCCATTTATTTATTTATTTGCATCTGTAGTGCAGAGCTCAAAAGTGTGAACAGCAAGTTCAAATACATTAGCGAGAACATTATTTATTTTACCTTTTTAAAATTAGATATCTTAATGTGAGATGTTACCTCATTCATACCTTTACTCCTTTGTATAATTCTTCTTGATAACCATAGTCCCATATGGCATCAAGATATCGTTTAGAGACGGTTTCCTTAATCTAATAACTTACCAGGCAATAATATGCGACATGCAAACTGAATGGTTGAAATAAATAAAAATTACTCTACTCTGGTTGGTCTTAGATGCCCTGCAGCAGAGATATTAACTAATGGTTCCATATTTATATTAATATTTTCACAAATAATTGAACTACATGTTACTGAGAGGCATAATAAGATTTGCCATAGTTTCAACAGATAAAGTACTATACTTTAGCTACTGTTGTTTGTTTAACATGAAAATATGCAATATTTATTTATTATTTGTATTTATTTATTTGACATTTGTTAACAGGGTTGGTCCATCTGAACCAAAAGCTCATTTTCATGGTAGACCCTAGGAGAAAATCTCCAGTACAATAAAAACAATTATGAATGTACAGTTAAAAGAAACAATAAACAGTAAGAGACAGGTGACATGATGTAAACAAAGATGAAACATAAGTTGTTACATAGCATGGCAAATACAAGGAAATACAAAACTGAAACATAACTTAAGAAATATGTTGTTACATAGCATGGAAGAAATACAGAATTGAAACATATTTTTTTACATAGATTGTAGCAGAGAATGAAACATAAATTGTAGTACATGTTGATACATCACATATTTGAGTGATGCAGAGATGCAGAGATACCCCATAGTTCAGAAGTCATGAGAGTTAGAGCTATAAAAAAAGAAATAAATAAAAAAATTGTATTAGAAGTAAAGGGGGGTTATAGAGGGTCCAGGCAGGGGGAGATCTACAAGTTACATAGGAAGTTTTTAAGCTCTTTTTTTGAATCGACTTATGTGTGTGATGTTTCTTACATTAAAAGGGAGTTTGTTCGAAGCTTGAGATAGAGTATTGGTATAAAAGTTTGCCAATGCTTTTATTGGGCTTGTAAACATCTAGAAGATGTTGATCAGAACTTCTGAGTGAATGATTTGGGATGTAGTAGGACACTAGAAAAGAGAGGGAGATGCAAACAGTGGTTTGCTGAGTATGGAGTGTGTTATGTGCAGCTGCGAAAGTAGCAGCTAGGGGAATTCTAGCCACTGTAGGTTCTTTAGTGTGAGGCAGTGGTGAGAGGTGTATGATTGGTTTGAGGCAAATCTTGCAATTTTGTTATAAGTTTTTTCGACCTTAGCAATTAATGTGGATTGTAAGTTTGTTAGGACTGGAGAGGCATAGAGTAGGCTGGGTAGGAGGAATGCCCGCGCCAGAAAAACTTTAGAGTCTAAAGTAAGGAATTTTTTGTTCCTATAAAGTAGACCCAATTTTTGGTGAGCTTTTCTTTTTTCTTTTTATACACTGTTGAACGTAAAGGTCAAATTTTAATTGATCGTCAATTATGGTACCAAGGAGCATTGTGTGGGATTCTACTTTAATGACTGTTATTAAGTGATGAAATGGTAAAGGTGGATTTGTGATGAGAGTCATTTTGGAAGGAAGAGAAGATGTTTGGATTTTTTTTTTTGGATTTAAGATGAGCTTGTTTTCCATAAGCCATCTTTCAACAGAAAGGAATGAGTTTTGGGTAAGTGTGTGAAATTGAGAGATATTGTCAGAGGAGGAGACAAAAGTAGAGTCATCTGCATATTGAATAAGAGAGGAGTGACTGCAGGATGTCTGCAGACTGATAGTAAAAATGTTGAATAGTGGGGGTCCAAGAAGGGAGCCCTGGTGAACTCCTGTTTGGATTGGAAGAAAGGGGGAGCAGGAGGTATGCCATCTGACAAACTGCAGCCTGTTGGCAAGGTACTTAAATAACCATTCAAGAGTGGAAGATGAGAATTTGAGATCAGATAGATTTGTTAGAAGCTTAAAGTTTGATAATGTATCGAAGGCTTTTGAAAGGTCTAGGAACAGACGAGATGGTTATTATCTCTAGCTTCAGCTACAGTATGAGTAAAAGATATAAGGACAGCAGCCGTGCTGTGGTTTGGTCAAAGCCATGTTGGGTAGTTGTCAGAAGGTTTTCTTGGATTACAAAGTTGAGAAGCTGAATGGGTATGCATTTTTCGAGGATTTTTGAAAGAAAGTTTTGAAATATTCAGTAGTCAATAGCTTCATGAATACTTCCATATCCAGGTAACTAAAATGGAATCTTCTAAAATATGAAGAAAACTGTTAATGACACTTGCACTGTAAGTTGTTCAGCCTTAGAGATATTAAGTGTTGTTGATGCTGCTAATTAGGGATATAAGCATCACATATACTTTTTTCTGTAAATATCTCAAAAACAAGCACATAGAAAAGGAATTGTTTGGCATCATATGAGATCTTAAGACTGGCTGAATAACATGCTGATATATATATATATATATATATATATATATATATATATATATATATATATATACATACATACATATATCTAGATTATATGATTGCATCAGTGAGGTTTTTGGATAATAACACATTGTGGTATCGATGTAAAGACTTTGAATTTTTTGACTTTTCTCATTATAAAGAACAGCCCTTACTGAGCAGCCCTGGCGTTTGTGGTTTGTAAGTTACATTTGCTTTTCTCAGAATATTTTTTATTTGTTTCACTTTTGTTTTTAAACTTAATTTTACAAATGCTCAGAACTATAAGGATCGCTAGAGGTTTAATATTCTAAAAAGCTTAGTTGTGAAAGATTTAACATATTAACTCTTTACTGCTATTAGAAATCAGCTGTAGTCTGTGCTGTTCATACACTCACTTTTTTAATGCATGGTAAAGCATAGAAGACAGGTAAAATCATGACCAGTCAAATATACTAGTTTGAGAGTACATAAAAACTTCAGTGATGTCCATATACTCAAAGCTCCGCATCAATTGGCTGCTTTCTGTAAACTGGAATTTTAAGCATAAAGTAAACTGGAATTTTTTCCTGCAGGTATGACAGTATTTATTTTAAATAATAAAAAAGGAAATGTAATCCAGCTATTTTCTTTAACTAAATTCGAACAACATTGGTTTCTGTTCAGCATTCCCATCACTACTATTGTGACACTATAAATACTGACTGCAAGGTGAGGGAAAAATTTTTTTTAGAAAAAAAAGTAGACATTTAAAACTTTTTTGGTTAGGAAAAAAGTGGTGTACAAGTGGAACATGTTGCCAAATTCTCCACATCTATGACTAAAATAAAGAGTGTGGCAAAGATTCTCACCCACCTGCCAGACAAATTTGAACAATCTACGTCATTATAATTAAACACCATTGTTGCACTGTTTTACTCTGGACAGAGATGTTAGGAATTTGGCAAAATGTTTCCATTGGCTATTTTTTAATTCCTTGTCCTCTGCTTCTGTTCCCATGATGAGGAAGGCACTGGTGATTGGCCAACAAACAGTGTTTATTGTTATTACTTAGTGACTGTCTTCTGTAATGTTTCCAGCTTATACATGACATACATGCATGTGGCAAGATTGCCACAATGCAAGGCTTGTCCTGTTATATTGTAGTAATGACCAAAGCAAGGAAAAAAATTACAAGCAAATAATGTGTGAGCTATTTGTTTTAAACACCAGTAAAAGTGGAATTTGTCTTTCTGACTACTGGTGCAACTCCATGGTTCAGAAATTGCAAAACAAACTTTCTTATTTCACAGTTGTAGTAAACCAGTGTCTCTATTAACGTGGATACCAGCATACCTCTCAACTGTACAGATTTTCGCAGAATGTCAAAATTTTTGCCTCATATTTTTGGGCTGTTTCTCAATAAAGCTGTGGTTTTCTGGCAATTCATTGAGGATTGAAGTTAGAAAATAAGGACATTTATTTATTTATTTATTTATTTTACATTTGTTTACCAGGAGTCTCCACTGGGCTGGAATGAGACCATTTTCAGTGGAGGCCTGGGGAGAAAAGCTCTGAATAGACATTTATTAACAAACAAACAAACAAACAGAAAATGTTTTTGCAACAAGTACAGAATACAGTTAGGTTACAGACTGAAGTTACAGAACAAAATATGGCTAAAGCAAGTTAAAAATGCAAGGCATTGTGTATTTTCAAAGTTATAGACATACATTTGAGATTCAGACTTCATACCCCTCAGAAAATTCATGCTAATGCAAAACCTGTTATTCTAGCAACTTTCTAAGTTTGTAAGAGCAATATTTAAAAATTGTCCCTATTTTTGGACCTTTGTCACCTCATTATTTAAGTCTTTGTCCAGATTTCCTGTTTTAAGACGTTGACAGGTAAGTTTACTAGCCATTACTCCTTTTCCAATTTTGAATTACAAGACAGTCACAATTCATCTTCTCTACATTTCTTGAAATACAGTCCTGTTTATTCTTCTGAAATGGATACTTGTCAAATCTTTCAACTTCCCATCACCAAAATATGGAACACTGTGTCTCATAATGTGGAACATTATTTCTCATAATGTGGAAAAAAAGGGGAAATGTAAAACACTTACTAACAACCTCAACTAGTAAGCTTACAGGATTGCTAAAATGTGTTATTTTACAGTTATAAAATCTTATTTTGACAAATCAGTGTGATTCGTTGTCATTGACCATAGATATCAGTTAAAAAACTTTATTATTAATAGTGCCAGATTCTTTCAATGTCATGCAACAAGGAATATGGACTTTTTATGACACAAACTGGGGAACATTCTTCATAATGAAGTACACTTGAGAGGTATTATTAATAGTGACAGACCCTTTCAATGTCATACAGCAAGGAGCATGGACTTTTTATGACCAACTGAGGAATATTCTTCATAATGAGGTACACTTGAGAGGTATGACACATATTATTTTTCACAACGTTACACTTAGTGTTAGTAGATCTTAATTGTAGTTCTCTTTGTCTCTTGTCAAACAATTGGCTTAGAAATAATAAACATGCCTATTCATCGAATGTGCTACTTTTAAATATTTTTTTTAATTTATTCATAAATTCCCATTTTATTATGTGAGTCTAAATTAGCTTCACTCTGAAAAGGTGGATTAAATTACTAGCAAGGAAAGAAAATATAAAAGGAATAACAGACTGCAGCAGGGGCAGAATATTACCTATATGGCTGTATTTGCTTAAAGAAATTACTTTTTTCAGGCTTTCTGACAATTAAGAGAGACATTTTAATGTACAAACTGTACAATGCAGCACAATAGGTATCTTCTTCTAGAGGAAATAACCAAGCTGTTGAAAATAGCACTGCACTGATTCAGATTAGCTTAACACAGAGGTTTATGAAGGCTCCCTTTTGAAATGTTAGCACTCAAAATGCCACTTGATTTTCTTTTGTAACCTCTTTTCTTGCAAGAGGTCAAGCCCTCCCTGCACCACCTCATCTGAGTGGGAAGCCCCACACACCCATAAACTTATATATACAATCTCCAAGATCATCATACCTCATAGAAAAGGAAAGGAAATATTCCAAGAAATGGCCATCCCAGACTTATATGTAAATCTGTGTTTTTCAGCCATTCAGTCTCTGTGTTTCGAGACCCCCTTTATCAGGTCCCAATGCTTCAGATGGATAGCATTATGAATATGTTTCTGATTGTAATCAAGCTATTATGTGTTTGAGATATGGATGTCAAGAAATTCACCTCAAGATTGAAGCATCTCTGCTAATATCACATATAAAAGGTTTTGATCAATGAGACCCAATTCTTTCTAACGCATAGAGCTTTATTTGCTCCCTGTACTATGAGTTACAGAAAAAAGCATAGGAGTTTAAAGTATTTTACTGGCTTTGAAAGTTGGTACAACATTTAGCACTGAAAAGCAGACAGCAGGCATAATTGAAGTGCCCCTGTGAAGGATTAATGAAGTCACTTCATTCTGCCACATTTTTGTTTTTAGGTTTGGCAAAGAGAACTCACTAATAGCTTTCAAAGCTGTTTTACCTTCTCATGCTGTTCTTTGCCAACCAGCATGTCCACTGTTAACATTTAAGTAAGACCTGATTTTGCCAGCACTTAGGAGTGTTTAAAAACTTGTGTTTAGCTTTTTGAATTCCATGTGGTGCAATCTTTTTGGAAGACTTTCATGGCTGTAATCAGTTATGAGCTGTATATTAACAAGCTTCATAAATTACCCAGCAAGGTGTTATCTATGCAAGGCTTTCTGCCTGTTTCACGACTCACAGACTTGAACCTATACAAGCATCCATCATACCCCTTTATTGTTAGTTAATGAGGGCCAAACTAGGGACTTGCAGAGATTATAATAAGTATTTCCTCAAGCTGTATCTGAGAATGAAAACTATGCTGCTGAGAAGGTTTTATGATGGGATCTATCAGGCTTCTGGTCCAACAAATGCTTAAGGATGAACTTTTTCCACTTAAAAGTGTTCTTAGTTCTGCTGGTTAAATTTAACTGTTAATATTAACTTGTCACCCAGAAGGACCCTACCA
Source organism: Protopterus annectens (assembly GCF_019279795.1). NCBI lineage: Eukaryota > Metazoa > Chordata > Ceratodontiformes > Protopteridae > Protopterus > Protopterus annectens. The sequence goes on from NC_056737.1 coordinate 290,725,358, forward strand.
CAGGATGGTAGCTGTTCTTATCAATATTTCCAAATTTTCAGCAAAACATATATGTAGACACTGTGAGTTCAATTAGGCTTCATAACTTAAATGCTCTAATTTCAATGCATTTATATAAAGAGGTAATTTAAAACTGATTTTCAACAAGTAGCAGAATTCGCCAACTACATAGTTTCCTCTGATGACCTAGTACTTAGAACAACTCTCTGCAGCAAAACACTTGTGAAGTATGTGGGGGAGGAGGGTACAGCCATGCATCCCATCCTCAGTCTTTCCATCCTAAATGTTATTTAACCCCTCTGTAAGGTATAGCAGTCAGATAGGGTGCATTTAGCATGACAGAGCAGAATTAACCAGTACGTAATGTATACAAGGGTATGGTTTCAGCACAGTGTCTGACAAACATTGAGTTCTCTGAATCCTGCACACAAAAGGTAATTCAGTTTTATTGAGTTGTGCTAAAGCCCATGAAATAAGCTTTGAGACATGACAAATGACAAATCATTGTTCGGTCCAAGTAATGAATGTGGA